>NC_137057.1:43038020-43085520 GCF_032717465.1 Coenobita brevimanus
AAAAATCAAGTAGCTTCCAATTATTCCTTGAAGTGCATCTTTCTGCATCTCGCTTTCCCAGATTAGTTTCTGCCCAACCTTCAGCCTATATCAGTTCATGTCCAACTGTTACAGATTTTTTTTTGTATTGAACAGAAGGTTGGGTCTGGTTAGTACCTGGATGGGTGACCGCCTGGGAACACCAGATGCTGTTGGCATCCCTACGTGTCAAGTGGGGTTGGTGGAGGATTAGTGCCCCTCCCTGTAAAACAATTAACTCTAAGCCCTTGGCCACCCCGTTTGGGATACATGGCGTCTGGCAATGAATGAATGAATGAATGAAAACAGAAGGCACCTTTAATCCAGTGTATGGATTTTTAATTATTGTTTTTCCTTCCTCTGTTCCTCCTCTGCGAGAGAGTTGATTAATAAAAGATCAATTCTGTCTTACCGAGTTCTTGACACATTTCTCCCCAGTGTTTCAGGTAGCAGACAGAGATCGAGCATTCAGCATTATTAATATTAATTTTGACTAATCTCGAATAGTTGTTTCCTGAGACGAAGATTAGGAAATGACAGGAACAGAGGAGTATATTTTACAGCATTAGTAACTCAATTTTGGGTAAAGGAAGGAAGAATAGTGCTACAGTTCTTTCATTTACCAGTTCCATACTCTGATATAACCACTGTTCCCTTTCATTCCCTTCCCTTTCTTCCCCTTCCTTCCCTTCCATTCCTTTCCCATCCCTTCCTCTTCTTTCCCATCCTTTCCTTTCTCTACCATTCCCATCCATTCCCTTCCCCTTCCCTTCCTACCATTCCATTCCCATGCCCTTCTCTTCCCTTCATTGCCCCTCCCTTGCCATCTCTCCCCCTCCCTTTCATTCCCATCCCTTCCCTTCCCTTCCCTCCTCTTCCCTTTCCAGAGTGACCAAACGTGACCTGACCTGACCTAGCTTGACCCCAGCGTCTCTCGCGGTCAAAATAATTCTGATTCGAGGCCAGGGAATAACGTGGACAGCATCGCAAAACAAAGACCCAATGAATATTAAAGAGAGGGTTCAGGAGAGGCTTCTATTAATTGATCTATCTATCTGTCGATCTATCTATCTGTCTGTATGTCTATCTGTCTATCTATCTATTTGTCTGTCTATCCATCTGTCCATTTATCTGTCTGTCTATCTACCTATCTATCTATCTACTTATCTATCTGCTTATCCATTTATCTCTTATTTATTTATTTATCTATCTATCTATGTCTGTTTCCCTGTCAACTTGTCTATCTGATTATCTGTTTATCTGTTTATCTATCTATCTATCTATCGATCGATCGATCTATATTTGTTTCCCTCTCTACTGTACTTACATACCTACCTACTTACCAATCTATCTATCAGTCTATATCTATCTATCTATCTATCTGTCTATCAATGTCTCAGAGTCTGCCTATCTATCAATCTTTATGTCTATCTACCTATAGGCAGTCTCCGAAAGGGTGCCACAAACAAATCTCCAACATGTCACCTTGTCCTCTGTCGATAGGCTGCCTTCCCTCCAACTCACATCATTCATTATCCTCTCTAACCCATCCCTCCACCTCATCCTCTGTCTCCCACTCCCTCTCCCTCCACCTCGCCCACATACACTCTCCTAGTTAATCTCTCTCTCTCTCTCACACACACATACACACACAAAAAAAAAAAATTCCATCCAATCCTTCCACCTCATCGTCAGTTTCCATTCCTCGCTCCCTCCACCTCAGACACTAGTCAGTCTCTCAATCACCAAGAAAAATTAATAGAAAATGGGATATTCTGAGAGTAAGAGGGGTAACTGAAGAGAACTCACCAGCTTCCCACGAACCGGCCTTCCAAATTTCCCCTCCGACATTCACCTAATCCTTCCTCCTTACCCCACTTCATCAACTGAGCTTCTTTGATCTCTCTCTGCATCATCTCTCTCCTCCTTCCCATTCTCCTCCTCCTCCTCCTTCTCTTTCTGGATCGATCTCTTTTATCTCTTCTCTTCATCATCTCACTCCTTCTCTCCTCCTCCTTAGCCTCGTCTTTCTTGTATCTTGTCTTTTCCCCTCTTCTCAACTCCTTTCCTCTCTTCTCTCCTCTCCCCTCTGCTCTGCTTCCCTTTCCTCTCCTCCCCTCTCCTCCCCTCACCTCTCTATTCCATTCTTCTCTTCTCTTCTCTTCCTTCCTACTAATATTTCTATCTTTAAACTCAGCTTATGTTATGTCTCCGTGTTATTATTCAGTGATTTTCGCTTTTCTTTCGCTTTTCTTTCTCCTTCCTTCTCCTCCTTCACCCTCTCCTTCTCCTTCTCTCTCTCTCTCTCTCTCTCTCTCTCTCCCTCTCTCTCCTTAATCCTCTCCACTCCTCTCCTCATTCCTTCTAAAACATCTATATTGTCTATCCTTCTCCTCTTTCTTACAATTTTCCTTCTCTCTCATAATCCACACTTTATCATTAGTCAAAGCACTTGCATTTTCTCCAACAACCATCTTCATTAACTGCTGTGTTTTCCCTTCGCTAACCATCCTAATTACACCTCCTCCCTTCGTTAATTACAGGTTTCTCGTGCTATCAGTAACACCTCTCTAAATACGTGTTCTCCTTCGTTAATTACAGGTGCCGTTTGCTAATTAACACCTCTCTAATTACGTGTTCTCCACCTTTAATTACAGGTGTTTCGTTGTATCATGAACATCTCTCTAATTACGTGTTCTCCTTCGTTAATTACATGTCTGTCACTAACACTCTAATTACGTGTTCTCCACCTTTAATTACAGGTGTCTCGTTCTATCATTAACACCTTCTCTCTAATTACATCTCCTCCATCTTTAATTACAGGTGTCTCGTTCTATCATTAATACCACTCTAATTACGTGTTCTACACCTTTAATTACAGGTCTCTTGTTCTGTCATTAACACCTCTCTAATTACGTGTTCTCCACCTTTAATTACAGGTGTCTCGTTCTGTCATTAACACCTTCTTCCTAATTACGTGTTCTAAAATTTATCCTTGCCACCGGGACAGGGGTGAGGCGCCTTCACGTGGTGGCACCGATATAACTGGGAGGTGGATCTGCCCGGCTATGCAAACATCCCTCAGTCCCTCTGTCCCCCCTATCCCTCTAATAGTGGATGGTGGACTGCAGAAGGAGGGGAATTTACCTGCAATTTACCGTGTTCATCTTAGCATGAGCGTGGAGCTGCAGTTAAGGAGGAAGAGGGAGAAGCATTTTAGTGGGAGAAACACTTTAGGGGGAGAGAGGTTTTGATGGGGGTAATAGAACTCTGTGTCTCTCTCTTTTCCTGTCTCTGTATCTATCTGTGTGTGTGTGTGTGTGTGTGTGTGTGTGTGTGTGTGTGTGTGTGTGTGTGTGTGTGACACTCTCTCTCTCTCTCTCTCTCTCTCTCTCTCTCTCTCTCTCTCTCTCTCTCTCTCTCTCTCTCTCTCTCTCTCTCTCTCTCTCTCTCTCTCTCTCTCTCTCTCTCTCTCTCTGGCCATATATAAATTATTGATATTTTAGGATGCGGCATTTCCAAATATAGATAGATAGATTGAGATGGACATTTAGATAGATGGACAAAGCCATGTGAAAGATTATAGCCAGAGAAAATAAGCATGAAGTGAATTTTTGGGGAATTAAAAAATATATAAATTTCGAAAAAATACTCTTCATGGCAACTCTAGACTTTTACATATTGTTACATATTTATTGGGCAAAAATGTATCTTTAATATTGCTTTGAAATTCTGTATGAAATGAGTAAAAATCTAAATAACACAATCAAGCTGTGTATGTGTCTGCCTGTGCGCCTATTCATTTCTTTCGCGGGAATGGTAATAT
Organism: Coenobita brevimanus; assembly: GCF_032717465.1. NCBI lineage: Eukaryota > Metazoa > Arthropoda > Malacostraca > Decapoda > Coenobitidae > Coenobita > Coenobita brevimanus. Next base: position 43,041,865 of record NC_137057.1, read on the forward strand.
ATATCGACCTAATTCTTTATGCATTAGGTCGTAGTAAGTCCAGGGAGTGTTTTGGTGATCGCGCCTGACGCAACAGAGAACCTGTCTGACACAGTGACACGCGAAAGTATGTGAAAATCATTAATTCAACTCATTGGTCAGAACTGTTGGTTGTGGACTTAATAACCGCATGCAAATAATGATAATGGTATTTGTAAATATTTGTGGTGGAAAGGCTATTAGTCATGCAGATTTGGGGGGGGGGCAAGCACCAGTACCGTAATAACACCAAATCAGATTTTCATAACAACATGAAATTCTTTATGAAATTAGCAAAAAAAAAAAAAAAAAAAAAAAAAATTTTTTTTTAACAACGCCAGTTCCTCATGAAACTAGTATAATTAACAAAGCCACGTTGGATTTGGGGGGGCAGTAATATCGACTCAGTACCTCCCTTAATCTGCAAAAAAAAAAAAAAAAAAAAAAAGTAAAACTCAAATATCTCATTTACGAAGCCGCCCACGCGTTTTATTCACAAGCGTCTGAAAATTTTTGACCCTGACGTAATATAAAAAGAAAAATACATAATTATCGCACGAACGTTAATGAGACGGAGGGCATATCGAGAAGCCTGGGAAAATGCAATTAAAAAGATGATGGCCCTACTGAAGAGATAATGATAATAATAATAATAATAATAATAATAATAATAATAATAATGATGATGATGATGATGATCATGATGATGATAGCCCAACCCTAACCTCGCCTAATCCATTTACACCCAACCCAACCCAACCCAACCCACCGCCCAAGCCACCCCCTGAACCACCCAGAGAGAGAAAGAGAGAGAGAGAGAGAGAGAGAGAGAGACAGACAGAGATAGAGACAGAGACAGAGAGAGGGAGGGGGGAAGTAAAGACATTAAGAGGAAGGAGAAGGAAGAAAGGAGGGAAGGGAAGAAGGAGGTTGAGGAGACGGAAGAAGGGAGGAAGAAAGAGTAGAGAGAGAAATGAAGGGAAGGGAAGGGAAGGAAAGAACACAGAGAAGGGAAAGGAGGATAGAGGAGAGCATAGGAAGGAAAGGAGAGAAGGAAAGGGAGGAAAAGAGAGATGAAAAGAGGGAAGGAAAGACTGAGAGAAAGACATGGGAAAGTGTGGTAAAAAAAATAATATCAACCTACAGAGACGGGAGTTTCCTCTCTCTCTCTCTCTCTCTCTCTCTCTGAACATCCTAAACCCCAGGGAATAATAAGCTTAGTTTTTATCTCCTCAAAAGATAAAGCAAATATTGGATCATTGTTTGCACATCCCCCAAAATCTCTCTCTCTCTCTCTCTCTCTCTCTCTCTCTCTCTCTCTCACACACACACACACACACACACACACACACACACACACGCATAGGTAAAAAAAACAAACTATTAAAATAACATCGAATTAATGAAAAAAAAAACAATGGTGTGAACGACAGGGACAAAAGTATGTAGTCCTGTTCCCCTCCCCCTCTCTCTCTCTCTCTCAAAAGCCAGATCAATTCCCGCTAACAGGCTGGACGTTCATGGCATGGTTTGCTCTCTTGGAAATGCAATTTTCTTCTCTGTGCCATCAACTGGGGTGAGAATGGCGGGGGAGAGGGGTGGGGGAGGAAGGGAGAGCAGAGGGAAAAGGGGGAGGGATGGAGAGAAGAAGGGGAAGGGATGGAGAGAAGAAGGGGAAGGGGGAAGGGGGAGAGAAGGGGGAGAAGGGGACGTGAGAGGAAGGGAGATGGGGGAAAGGGAGTAGGGAGAGTGAGGGGGAGGAGGTGGAGATGGGAAGCAGAGGGTGGAGGGTGTGTTGATATTGTGGGTAAGGGTGGGGGAGGGGAAGGAGAGGGTGTGAGGACGGGGTGGGGAAGGGATGGGAGAAGGAGGGGATGTGGTGGGGGTATGCTTGTAGATTTAAGAGGCTCTGAATTTCCAAAGCAAATATTATAATGTTCTTCCATACGCTGTCTCTACTCCCTAAATGTCCTTTGATTTCTGTGTAGAGTCGATAGTGTTCCAGATGCAGTGTGTGTGTGTGTGTGTGTGTGTGTGTGTGTGTGTGTGTGTAATAGAGAGAGAGAGAGAGAGAGAGAGAGAGAGAGAGAGGTTATGTCTAACCTCTCTAGATCCAAAAGTCTACGTATGGCTGAATAGACTCGCCTGGTGATAACAACGAAAAAATAAGTAACCACAGAGAATTAGTTCCTTATGGAACAGCACGGTGGGATGTGGATGAAGAAAAAATAGTGGAAGAGATAGAGAAAATAATTATCTGGATCCAAGAAACGAACTGGGATGAGGAGAACCCAGGAATTTGTTAAAAACAAGAGTGTGGAAAGAAAATAGCAGAGAAAGAGAGGGAAGGGTAAAATGAAGGTTTGCAAGAAAACTGAATACATTTTTTTTTCTGAATATTGGAAACTGTTCTGAAAAAGAGGCGAGAAAGTGGAGAAATGAATGTGGGAGGAAGTGCAAAAGCGTGAGGGATGGAAATAGAAGAATGCTTTAAATGGAAGCAAAATAAGGGGAAAATGACAAGGCTATATTGAAAAGACAATGATTGGGGTGAAAAAGGAATGAACGCCAAAAACAACACACACACACACACACACACACACACACACACACACACACACACACACACACACACACACGAGAGAGAGAGAGAGAGAGAGAGAGAGAGAGAGAGAGAGAGAGAGAGAGAGAGAGAGAGAGAGAGAGAGAGAGAGAAATAAGAAGCTGATGGATGATAATAATAATGATTATGGAAGAGGTCTAAAAAGTGTAAGGGAAATAAGCAGATTTAAAAGCTATATTGAGAAGCTGGTTGTGTGTGTGTGTGTGTGTGTGTGTGTGTGTGTGTGTGTGTGTGTGTGTGTGTGTGTGTGTGTGTGTGTGTGTGTGTGTGTGTGTGTGTGTTTGTAATTCCCTCCAATACAGTTATGGAATCAAAGCCGTTTTGTACAATTACACTTTTATCCTCTTAACCTTTGGAGTGTGTCTGCTTCTGTGTGTGTGTGTGTGTGTGTGTGTGTGTGTGTGTGTGTGTGTGTGTGTGTGTGTGTGTGTAATTCCCTCCAATACAGTGGAATCAAAGGCGTTTTGTCCAATTACACTTCATTCTCATAACCTTTGGAGTGTGTCTGCTTCTGTGTATGTGTGTGTGTGTGTGTGTGTGTGTGTGTGTGTGTGTGTGTGTGTGTGTGTGTGTGTGTGTGTGTGTGTGTGTGTAGTTCCCTCCAATACAGTGGAATCAGAGGCGTTTTGTCCAATTACACTTCATCCTCTTAACCTTTGGAGTGTGTCTGCTTCTGTGTGTGTGTGTGTGTGTGTGTGTGTGTGTGTGTGTGTGTGTGTGTGTAATTCCCTCCAATACAGTGGAATCAAAGGCGTTTTGTCCAATTACACTTCATCCTCATAACCTTTGCAGTGTGTCTGCTTCTCACATCATTATCCTCTCCACCTCGCCCACCTCTCCACTTCACACACCTCACTCTCCACGCTGCACACTTCAAGGACCAGCATCATTTCCACTCGACATGAATCCCTCTTTGCATGATTCCTTAATTCCTACTTTACAAGATTCCCACTTTACATGATTCCCACTCAGCATGATTCCTACTCTTCAATTCCTACTTTACGTGATTCCCACTCTACTTGATTCCCACTCAAGATTCCCACTCTGCATGATTCCAAGACCTTGCCCAGTTCCGAAAGTGATTAACCTGAGGCAAATACTTAACAGGTGGACAAATAGGGTGGATGGAATGTGTGGAAAGTCTGAATGTGGAAAAGTCTGAATGTGAAGAAGTCTGAATGTCAAGAAATCTGAATGTAGAAAAATCTGATTGTGGAAAGTCTGAATATGGAAAAGTCTGAATGTGGAAGGTCTGAATGCAGAGAGTGAGTGTGGAGAGTCTGAAAATGGAAACTCTGATTAAGGAGTCTAAACATGGAAAATCTGAATTTTGAAGGGTATCAGTGTGGATGAGTCTGAATGTGGAAAAGTCTGACTGTGGAGAGTTTGAATGTGGAAAAGTCTGAATGTGGAAAAAGACTGAATGTGGAGAAGACTGAAAGTAGAGATACTGGCCCTTCCACTCACTATGCTTTCACTTCTCTAATGGAATGACTGATTACCAAACGAGGAGTGTGTGTGTGTGTGTGTGTGTGTGTGTGTGTGTGTGTGTGTGTGTGTGTGTGTGTGTGTGTGTGTGTGTGTGTGTGTGTGTGTGTATGTGTGTGTGTGTGTGTGTATGAGATAGCAATTATAATACCAATACTTTTTCCTCGTGTTTTCTCCTCCCTCCCTTTCTATTCATCCTCAAGATTTCTTGTAGCTCCTTGAGAAGACAATAAGCTCCTCAGATGCTACTGAAGGAACATGAGATTGTACCTGTACCTCTCTCTCTCTCTCTCTCTCTCATGCTAAGGAGTAATTTCCACGATATACACAAAGCCGGATTATATTTTTTGGTCGACTTTTACAATGTTGTTTATTGTCTCTCTGTCACACACACACACACACACACACACACACACACACACACACACACACAATTTCACGTCTTCATGTAAGCCACTTGTCTTGAAACAGCTGGGGCGAGGCTCTATTTTTTTTTTTTTTTTTTTTTTTTTTTGTTACCATCCTGTATTGTAATTTACAATAAAGGGAAGTTTGGTTATACTTCTTGAAATGTCAGGTTATGTCAGATGCATATACTCCCTTTTATTGTGAAGAGAACTTTTGTTACACTCCTTCAGATATGTTAGAAGAAAAATTTAGTGTCTTTTCTTGTGAAGATCTATTTTTTATGATATTAGAGCACACATGGAAAGTTCGTACTTCCATATACATCTGCCAATCTATCTACCTATCTGTCTATCTAGATTTACAGATAGATAGACAGATACACCTTTAACCTCTTCAGAACTCTACCATATACCAAACACATAATTCTCTACTCAATATTTGTGTGTTTGTAAATATTGAAGTATCTACGCAAAGTCTCAATTTCTATAATATTAGAAAAAATGAATTTGCTTTTATTTATTCCATACTACATCAGCAGCTGTCAGGGAAAAAAATTGATGTCAAGGAAAAGTTACGTGTCAAGGAAAACTTACTGTAGATGTCAAGGAAAAATCACCAGCACATTTTTCTCCAAGTGAAGATGACGATGATGTTTGGTACACAAAAACTTAAAAAGAAGAAAAAAAAGAAGAGAAATCATACTGGGAAGAAATTTTGACTCTGATTATAATTTAACATTCTCGAATATATCTGTTTCTGAATCCTTCCCATTACATATTACAACAGTGGAAAATAAAAATGAGGTTGAAATGATGCTTGCGATTTCTTTTTCTGCCCTTTTTTACAAATGGTGAAGAGAGGAAGGAAAAATAAATAAATTACAAAAGTACTCCTACTACTAAAAAGTTTAAAAAATACATTCAAATATCAGAGTTCTAAAATATGTACACCTTCGATTTAGTTTCCTTATGTTTCCATAAAAATTTAAGACACACACACACACACACACACACACACACACACACACACACACACACACACACACACACACACATTACTTCTCCACGTTTATTTTTTGCATTTTTCCGTTTGCCTGTAAGTGCATGTTAACACAACAGTCACATAGCAAAAATCATAGCCCTAAAAATACTGACTTTTGCTACAAGTCCTTTTCGCAGCTGGTAAACATAATGAAGAAATTATTTACACAGGTGATACACGATAAACAATTAGGTATTTTAATCACATTAACAAAAAATCAATAAAAACATGCTCAAACCTTCATAATGTTAAAAACAGCATTAACCATGACGTCAATTATATTTTTTTTAACTCTATACCAGCGTTTATCAGTTAAAATTATATGTACAGACGGAGGATGTTAGCTGGGGGGAGGGCAGCAAAATGGCAGGGGACAGGGCGACATGGAGGCGATTTGTTTGTGGCCACCGTTTACAGGATTAAGGTGTCCGGGGGAGGTGGTGGCTGAATCGGTAGACAGACGGCCCGCAGTCCAGATTCGAATCCCGGCTGGGGCAGGGAACAGTTTAAGGATTTGAATTTCATAATGCAGGCTTTACTGATCTACCAGAAGACCCGCCAACATGTCGTAAAAATACCCCCGCTAATACCAATACATCAGTCCTGTATGAGACAGCCCTAGCATGTAAACCAGTGGTTCTCAACTCGTTTCACACCACGGACCACCAGCCCAATTAAAAAAAAATATTGTGGACCAGTTCATTTTTAAGTAATGATAAATAAAGCATAGACAACAAACATTTTGGTTTTAAAAATATTTCTTAAATAGGAATAATACAATATAATGAATGGCCATTTATTTATTTTGATAAAATTTTTCGTACTGCATTTTCAATAAAATTAAAAATATGCACCAATCTCCAGTTTAATACCAAATATAGTGAACGTCCTGTGGACCACCCAAAAAGTCACCATGGACCACCAGTTGAGAAACACTGATGTAAACAATATGGACGGTGGGTGTTTGAGCTGAAGTGGTGACATGTGGAGGTGTATGGTATATAGGACTACTGGACCTTGGGACAGGCCACTGCCCCGGAAAAAAAGGCCCTTTGCCCATAGTCGGACATATTAAAAACAAAAGTAGCTCTACAGTTCAGGAATTTCATAACATTTTGGATAACAATAAAAGTTCTAATTTTTTCTAGGCGTGATGACAGATTTTGATTAGTCACTTCTTTCATGCTCTCTCTCTCTCTCTCTCTCTCTCTCTCTCTCTCTCTCTCTCTCTCTCTCTCTCTCCTGAGGTCAGTCTGTTCAGACGTGCTAGAGACCTGTGGTAGTGTTGTGCTAGTGTGTTTTAGTGATCTGTGTTAGTGTGTTGTAGTGATCAGCGATAGTGCTGTGCTAGTAATCCGTGAAAGTGTTGTGCTAGTGTGTTGTGGTGACCCATAGTGACCCGTGATAGTGCTGTGCTACCTTGTGTGAACTAGTGCGTAATGGCTTCCTCGGCAGAGAGCTGTGTCCCCACCGCAGGTATTGAAAAGGACTACCTTGAATTAAAGGAGGAACTTCTCGAACTGAAGCGGGAGGTACAAATTCTCAGGCAGGAGAAGGCACAGATGAGGGAACTGTTGGAGGAGATGTTGGTGGAGAAAGAGAAAAAGGCTGAAGGTTGGACACTAGTTAACAAGGGTGCAACGAAGTTCACTCTTAAGAAGCAAACGGAAGTTAAGACCACTAATGCCTTCGACGCACTACGGGACGAATGTGAAGGGAAAGCAGAGAGGGAAGTAGAGGAGAAGGAAGGTGAGAGAACTTCCAGTACAGGTAAGTATAATCAGAACAAGAAAGGTAAGAAAAATGTTGTTGTTGTTGGAGACTCCCAGGTGAGATATCTGAACAGGGCCATGTATACTCCACTCACTAAACATGTGTGTCTTCCAGGGGCCAGGGTGGCTAATGTGGTAGAAAAATGTCAAATATCGTAAAGGAAAGTGGTGACAAACCCACTGTGTGCCTCAGTGTAGGAGGCAATGATATTAGTAGCCGTAAGAGTGAGGTACTGTGGAAAAGGTACAAGTTGATGTTAGAAAAGGTTAGGGAGAGGGGAGGAACCCCTGTAGTGCTTGGTGTTTTACCAAGGTGGCGGGTTGGAAGGGAATGGTTGAGCAGGGCAATAGGGTTTAATTGCCGCCTTGAAAGGTATTGCAAAGATAATGCAATACCTTTCATAGACAGCTGGGACCGGTTTTATGGACGGAGTGCCTTGTATAGTTGGGATGGGACTCATCTTAACAGGCAGGGAGTTACTGTTTTAGCTGGAATGATAGATAGGGAGCTGGAGGGATTTTTTCGAGATTGAGAAGTAGGTGTACAGGAAGATGCTGCAACTACAGTCAGAAATCATTATTACCATTTTTGAATAGATGCATCAATACTTGCAAAATTAAGAACAAAAGTTCAACCAATTGTGTAGATACATCCACTCAGGCACCTCAAATTGAGCAGGCGATGATAGATGATAGAACAAGCGATGATAGAAGGGCGATAAGCGATAGTACAAGAAATTGTTATATTAGTAAAGTAAAGAGTTTCCCAGTTAGTAATAAAATAAATAACAGTAAATGCCAAGGTAAAGGCATAACTACTCGTAATAATCTGAAAGTGTACTACACAAACAGCCGGAGTTTACATAATAAAATGGATGAACTGAGGGCTTTAATTTGTACAGAGAAAATAGACATTGCCGTTATTAGTGAAACTTGGATGAATACAGACACTCGAGAATTTTTAGCAGAATATCAGATAAAAGGCTATAATATTTTTGTGCCAAACCGTCAGGGAAGAAAGGGGGGAGGGGTAGCTATTTATGTAAAGGATTCATTAAACTGTTACAATAATGCAGACATTAAGGTAAATAGGGACACAGAAAGTGTCTGGGTTGAAATTAGTAACAATAGGGAGAAATTAGTCTTAGGAGCAATTTACAGATCTCCTAAATTAAGTAGAGCTGATAGTAAATACCTTTGGGAGGAAATTAGGAAAGCATCACAGTCCAGCTTAGTAATAATTGTAGGGGACCTTAATCTGCCAAGGATAGATTGGATAAATCAGACAGGAGATGCAGAGTCAGAGGAATTTCTAGAGGTAGTACAGGATAATTTCCTTTATCAGTATATCAGGGAGCCCACCAGAGGTAATAATATACTAGATTTGGTTTTAGCTAATAAAGAAAATATCATTAGCGATAGAGAGGTTGGTGGACGACTTGGTAATAGCGATCATGAAGAAATTAAGTTCAAATTTATTTGGGATGTCTGTTCCACTGAAAATACCTTCACCGTTCCTAATTTTCGTCTAGGAGATTTCGGTGGCTTAAGAGCTTATTTTCGAACGGTATTCCACAGGGAGATTAGCTATTTGAGGGAATGTCAGGTCATTGGGGAACCCCAGGTCATAGGTCAGGCGCAGGAAACACCTGGGGATGTCTGTCACGTGTCTGTGAGGGGGGAGGTGGTAGATAGGAATGTAGTCCAGGTGACGGAAATTAACTCAGCTCCAGTACCAAGCAGACGTTCGACCAGTGAGAAGTATAACGAGTTAATAAATATAATACACGGAGGCCAAGATAGATATATTCCTTCAAAACCGTTTAGAACTAATAATTCAGAACCTAGATGGTTAAACAACAGATTAAAATCTCTCATAGGCCAAAGGAAAGGAATATATAGAAAAATAAAACGTGGAGAGGAACACTTACGTAACCGGTACACAATTTTAAATAGAGAAGTAAAGAGGGAGATAAGAAAAGCAAAGAGAAGTTATGAAATTAAGGTTGCCAGTGAATCAAAAGAAAACCCCAAGGGTTTTTATCAAATGTACCGAACGAAAAATAAAGATAGGATAGGACCACTCAGAACAGAATCAGGTGACATTACCAGTGAAGATAAAGAAATGTGCTCCATCCTAAATAATTATTTCATATCAGTATTCACCAAGGAAAATCTAAGCCTGGTCCCTCAAGCAGCAAATATTTACCATGAGAATACGGAAAATATTCTTAGTAAAATAACCATTAGTAAGGAGGACGTATTGAAAGAAATTAATAACTTAAAACCTCAAAAATTGCCAGGTCCGGACGATATATATGCAAAAATTATAAAGGAAACCAAAGAAGAATTATGTCAGCCACTTTTAACGTTATTTAATGACTCTTGAGTTCAGGAGAAGTTCCAGAGGCGTGGAAAACCGCAAACGTAGTACCCATCTTTAAAAAGGGTGATAAATCAGCTGCGTCGAATTATCGTCCGATAAGTTTAACGTCAATAGTAGGAAAAATGTTAGAGACAATTTTGGCAAATAAGATTAGAGAACACTTAGAAAAATTTAATCTTATAAACGAAAGTCAACACGGATTCAGGCCAGGACGATCCTGCCTCACAAATTTGTTGTCATTCTACTCGGAGGTCTATGAGGCAGTAGATAGCGATAAAGCTTACAATGTTATTTATCTGGACTTTAGTAAAGCTTTTGATAGGGTCCCACACGAAAGGTTAGTTAGAAAGGTTCGAGCACACGGTATAGACGGCGATATCTTAAAATGGATAGAATCGTGGCTGAAAGGACGAAAGCAGAGAGTATTAATAAATGGAACTAAGTCGGACTGGGGATCAGTAACTAGCGGTGTACCACAAGGTTCAGTACTCGGTCCCTTATTATTTATCATATATATAAATGATCTAGACTTAGGAGTCAATAGCAGCATCAGCAAATTTGCCGACGATACAAAAATAGGGCGTATCATTAACTCTACTGACGATTGCCATAACTTACAAAAAGACCTCGATACATTGTCCAAATGGTCTAAAACTTGGCAAATGGAATTTAACGTTGAAAAATGTAAAGTACTTAACGTAGGCAAGACCATTGGAGATACTAAATACAGCTTAGATAACAAAGAAATTAGCAAATTGGAATGCGAGAGAGATCTAGGAGTTATGATTAGTAACGACCTTAAACCAAGGCAACAGTGCATTAATGCGAGAAATAAAGCAATAGGGTCCTAGGATTTATTTCGAGAAGCGTGAGCAATAGATCATCTAAAGTAATACTAAAACTTTATCTAGCATTAGTAAGGCCACATTTAGACTACGCAGTACAATTCTGGTGTCCTTACTATAGAATGGATATTAATTCGTTAGAAAATGTACAGAGAAGAATGACTAAAATGATACATGACGTCCGGAACCTGTCATATGAAGACAGACTGAAAAGACTAAGTCTGCATTCGCTAGAGAGGCGTAGAGTAAGGGGAGACTTAATTGAGGTGTTTAAGTGGATGAATGGTATAAATAAGGGAGATATTAGCAAGGTACTTAAAGTGAGCATACAGGATAGAACTAGAAATAATGGTTTCAAACTAGAAAAATTCCGTTTCAGTAAGGAAATCGGTAGAAATTGGTTTGGTAATAGAGTAGTAGACGAATGGAATAAGCTACCTAGTAAAGTAGTTGCTGCCTCTTCCATAGAGAGTTTCAAGCATAGGCTAGATAAGCATATGACAAATAAGGGGTGGATATAGAATAAAGAAAATCTTATAACCAATACTAATTCAAAATTTTTTTCTTTTCAGGTTACACTATGATAGTCTCTATTCTCCTTTCACACTTTCCTGTAAAATGTCCACGCCAGTTTTTCTATACGGCGTGGTGTTCTTTCTGACTTTTTCCTGCCGGCTTCGGCTGGAGGGTTTGGAGGGCGGGGGAGAGCCTTCTTCTTTGCTATCCTTATCTCATTCTAGTAGTTCAGTTACTCTTCTAGGAGCTGCCTAGCATGGGCCAACCGGCCTACTGCAGTTATCCTCTCTTCTTATGTTCTTATGTTCTCTCTCTCTCTCTCTCTCTCTCTCTCTCTCTCTCTCTCTCGCTCATCATGAGGGGAAGGAGAGCGAAGACAAAATAAGAATAATGAAATGAGAAGAAATATATCTGAGTGAATATTGTCAAAAATATACTGAAAATATTAAGTAAAGTCGACGATATTCAAAGAGAGAGAGAGAGAGAGAGAGAGAGAGAGAGAGAGAGAGAGTGTGAACCAATCACAATGGTTTGTAAATGTGTTTAGAAATAGGGTGTGAGATGAAGTGGATATATATTTGTGTGTGTGTGTGTGTGTGTGTGTGTGTGTGTGTGTGTGTGTGTGTGTGTGTGTGATCAACGTGAGGGCGTGATATATAGCAAAAAATAAGAGAGGGGAAAGCAAGACTGAATAAAAAAAGGAAGGGAACTGTGGCAAAAATTATGATCACGTAAAAATTATAATTGCCTTTGAGAGCATGCATGAATAATTAATGAATGAGTGAGTGAGGAAGGGAGGGAAGGAAGGCATGGCTGAGTGAGAGTCTGACGGTCATATTCTTGAAAATAATTCCTTCCCTAAACTTTTCCTTCCTTTCGGAGGATTTTTCTTTCCCTTCAGTATGCGTAAAGATTTCCTTGGAAGGGAAGGAAAAATGTTCAGGTTGGTAGCCCTGTTAAACTAAAATGACCCATCCTGCTGATATTTGGTATGGTGGAGCGTTAAATTTATAAACTAATACATCAAAACACGCATATCTAGTGCTGGATAATGAAAGCACAGCACATTTGAGACGTGGGAGGTCGCCACCACATCTATACTGTTGGTTTGTATTCGGCCATAAATGCCATTCTGGCCGACACCGCAGCGGTGTTCACTCCTCAAGACAATAATTTGATAATAAATTATATTCGAGGAATATTATTACGCTTAATGTTGTAGTGTAAAGAATCACTTGTTAACGTCCGTCTCGTGTACTCGCATGGCGGCGCTCACTTGTTTTTTTCCAGCTGGAAGACATGAGCCGAACCACATGTGTGACCTTGACGGCAGATTTTCCTTTTTCGGGCAAATTAACAACCAAAATGTTTCTTGAAATGAATCCTCGTTTGACCCTGGCCATAATTTATAAGATTTGTCAGTAGCAGATCATAAAAGACTGGATGAATATCGAAGGTAGTACGTCGTCTGCTCTGTTTATGTCTGGCTAATTGTCTCAGCCGACATGGGTAACACTTTTAAAGAGACACAAATAGCGCTTAAACATTAATATAGCTTTGTAAACTGCATCAATAAAATTATACAGCAACTTCCGTCAACATTTTAAATATATATAAGACAATGAACCTCAACAGAAAGCACAAAATTTATGAAGGAATTTTTGAAGAGAAGGGTAAAGAAATTCCTTCAAGTTCCAATAATTTCTGCTGCCCAGAGGAAAAATCTTTCCCTTCTCGCGGCTCAGGAAGGGAAGGATTTTTTTAAGAATACCAATTCAGCTAAAGATTTCCTTCCCATGCCTCTACAAGGGAAGGAAATGTTTAAGAATACGGCCGTGAGTGAATGATAAATGTGGATAAGTGTGTGAGAGCATTCGTGTGTAGGTAAGAGAGTAAAGAAGAGTGAGTGGATGAGTGTATATACGACAGAGTGAATTATGAAAGTGAATATATATATATATATATATATATATATATATATATATATATATATATGTGTGTGTGTGTGTGTGTGTGTGTGTGTGTGAATGACTGTCAGTGTACAGTAGAGTGACTAAAATTGAATTAATGACACGTTTCTTGAATAACTGTGTAGAAGACAGGAAAGCCAACAACATCTAAGAAAGAAAATAACATCTTAGAAATATACTTTAAAAATCTCGTATGAAACTTCCCTCTGCCAAGGATTCTCAGGTGCAACAATGTACAGACGTCGGAATAAGTTCGTTTCCTTTTCCGTGGACTAAGGTGTTGGTAACACTGCTCGATGGAGAGCTATCCTCTCCTCCTCCCTTCTTCATTGTCCCACACATAGAGGTAGGAGTAGGTAGAGGCGGCATAAGGGATTAACCACGGGTAGGTCAGAGTGAGGCCGACAGACTTGACTCGACCAACATGGCGGCGACCCCTTTGACAGCTGTCTGACTTGGTTCCGCTGACCAGGCGCGAGTGTTTTCTTAGTTGCAAACAGAAAAAATGAGGAAGAAAGTAGGTTATGAATGGAAGGAGAAAAGAAAGTAGTTAATGAATGAAAAAAAAGGAAGCATTTATGAAAAAAGTTTATATCTATTATTCTATATAATATTCAGCTTGACTTTACTAACTCCAGTCATATACATAATGTACACTTACAAATTATAATTCACTCTAAAGATACTCACCGGTGAAATGTAATGGATGGGTCAGATTTCTTATCTCCTCTTTCTTTACACCCAAATGCGACACAGGTGGTGGGCATTTTTGGAGTCTTAGGTTAATTGATGGTGAGTTACAACTTAGGACAGAACGTCTCACACCCACAGCTGAACTACAACTAAAACCAGAGGTAGAATGAAGTCTACTTTGTTTCTGGCATTCTCCCTGAAGAATACCAGGTGGACACACAGCTGGAGGTATTAAAGGCTTAATAATCTCATGGCCACACCCACGGAGGTAGGATTAGGACTGTTACCTCTATGGGCACAGCCATAGAGGTAGGAGTGCACAGCAATCTTCTTCGTCAAGTAGGTGTTGCCGTGACCTCTTGACTTGACCAATATGGCCGTTTGACAGTTCTCTGGCTTCACCGGAGCCTTCTCACGCCGACTCTACCCTACTCCTACCTCTATGGGCACAGCCATAGAGGTAGGAGTGCACAGCAATCTTCTTCAAGTCAGGTAGGTGTTGCCGTGACCTCTTGACTTGACCAATATGGCCGTTTGACAGTTCTCTGGCTTCACCGGAGCCTTCTCACGCCGACTCTACCCTATTCCTACCTCTATGGTCCCACACTCCCACCCAACCCCCCCACTTTTCTCTCCTACCTAATAACCCCACCCGATACCGTCCGTACTTTCGCTCACAGCCAGCTAGGGATTTCTGTACCTCAAGTAACTCTCTAATTACGTGTAGTCCGAAAACTAATAAAGAAATAGTACAGTATATCATAAACCAAGTTAGGAAAAGGTTTACTACACTGTGTGTGTGTGTGTGTGAGAGAGAGAGAGAGAGAGAGAGAGAGAGAGAGAGAGAGCAATTGGTAAAATGAGAAATGAGAGGACAGTTTCGGAGAAAAAAAGAAGGGAAGAGGCAAGGAGAGAACAACGAGAGCTAAGAAGAGAGACAGTGAAAGGTGATATGAGATATAAGCAGTGTGAAAGGGAAAGAGAAAAGAGAGATGTGAATAGAAAGACCAGGAGTCAGGGAAGTATAGACAAAAGGGGAGACAGCTGAGAGAAAAGGGGAATGCAGTAAACATAGAAATAGGGATCACAAAAGGAGAAAGTGGGAAAGAGAGCTACGGAACGGAATACTGAGAACGATAATGAGAAAAATTAGAAAAGAAGGCAAGGTACCAGGGAGGAAGAAAGTGTGTTATTCTGGCAAGGACGCAGGGGAAGAACTAAGACAGATAAGGCGAAAGCATTGAGGCTGAGTAGAACGAATGTAACATTCAAGTAAAAAGGGAGGGAGAGCAACAGAGAAACTTGCGGAGGGAGGGTAGAGATTAAAGGTGGGAAGAAAATAGGTTAATTTGGGGGTCAAGAAAGAGAAGGGGGATGTTAAGAACGGAAGACAAGGGGAGGAAGAGGGAGGGAAGGAGGGAAAGACAGTGGGAAGAGCGGCGTGAAAGAAGAGATTTCGGGTGACAGGGAATGACGGAGAGGGGAGAGAGAAAAAAGAGCATGCAGTTATTACTGGGGGAAGAAAGCAGTGAAGGAAATGGATTTAATACAAGTAAAGAAATAGGGAAAGAGTAGTGGAGAAAAAAAGGTAAGAGGGAAAGACAGTGGGAAGAGCGAAATGAAAGAAGAGATTTCGGGTGACGGGGAAAGACGGAGAGAGGAGAGAGAAAAAGAGCAATCAGTTATTACTGGGGGAAGAAAGCAGTGAAGGAAATGGATTTAGTACAAGTAAAGAAATAGGGAAAGAGTAATGGAGAAAAAAAGGTAAGATATGTGACAGATGAAGAAAGTATGATAAAGTTGTGACACAGGGAGGGAGAAAGAAAAGATGAGTGAGGTAAGGAGGGAGTGACAGAGAGGGAGAGAGACGAAGGAAAGGAAAGAGAGAGGGAGAAAGGTAGGAACTGAGCAGATAGCTATAAAGAAAGGGGAAGGAGGGGAAAGGAAACCTGGGACGAGACAAAGGATCCAGAGAGAGAGAGGGGGGGAGGGACAGTACACAGGCAGGCACAGATAGGTCGACAAATATTGAGAAAGTGTGCGTTTGTGAGTGTGTGTGTGTGTGTGTGTGTGTGTGTGTGTGTGTGTGTGTGTGTGTGTGTGTGTGTGTGTGTGTGTGCTTCCGTCCCTGTGTCACTCCTATAACACTGTTCCATTTTTTCACCTGCGTGTTTTCTTCCTCTCTGCTTCAGTTTCTTCTCTCACTCACTTTTTTTATCAGTATTTCTCCTGATTGTTCTTACCATTCCAAGTCTCTCTCTCTCTCTCTCTCTCTCTCTCTCTCTCTCTCTCTCTCTCTCTCTATTGCAGCATTCTCTACTTGCTGTCCTTTCATTCTCACTCTTCTTTCCACTTCTCTTTCTCTTCCCCATCTTACATCATTTTACTTTCTCTCTCTCTCTCTCTCTCTCTCTCTCTCTCTCTCTCTCTCTCTCTCACTCTCTCTCTCTCTCTCTCTCTCTAGGAAAAAGAGATTGTTCTCACAGTCTATATCTCCTTAATACGATCACTTCCTGAGTTGCTGTGGAATTTTGGTCGTTTGAAAAAGACATCGTCGACCTAAAAAGAATTCAGGAGACTAAGGTATCAGGATCGCCTGAGGGCTATGAGACTTTTTTAGTAGATACTCGTAGAATACGAGGTTAACTAATTACAGTGTTTAAAATCTGAATGGGTTTCACAATCATTACATACAAAGTTGCTTACTCTTAACACGGAAACGGCACACAACCATGGTTGGAAGCTGTAAGTGAAAAAAATTTACCAGCAGAATTACGTGAAAACTTTCTCACGTGCAAGATCTGCTCCACATGGACGTTGTTAACACTTGAGTAGAGAAGTTTAAGGGATTCATCAGCAGGATCAAACACTAGAATAAATGTGAATTGGATATACATTCCCAGGCAAACAAGAAGTATCTCCACGGTATGGGCTGCATAGTCATTAAGATCCTAACTTTTCCTCGTTCTCTCTCTCTCTCTCTCTCTCTCTCTCTCTCTCTCACACACACACACACACACACACACACAGTGTAGTAAACCTTTTCCTAACTTGGTTTATGATATATATTGTATTATTCCTTTATTAGTTGTTCGGACTACACGTAATTAGAGAGTTGCCTGAAGTACAGAAACCCCTAGCTGGCTGTGAGCAAGAGTATGGAGGGTACCGGGTAGGGTTATGGGGTCGGAGAGAAAAGTGGGGGGATTGGGTGGGAGTGTGGGACGAAGAGGAAGGGAGGAGGAGGGGATAGCTCTCCATCGAGCAGTGTTACAAACACGGAAAAGGAAACGAACTTATTTCGACGTCTGTACATCATTAAGGTAAGGAATTTATACACCTTGCTATGGAGAGTTATATACTGTAAATTCTATGCTTAATATATGAGCAAATTTAATTGTGCGATATTCCTCTTAGTAATAGTTAAGACTCTCATTCTAAGGTGTTCCTCGTAATGCTGGAGAGAGAGAGAGAGAGAGAGAGAGAGAGAGAGAGAGAGAGAGAGAGAGAGAGAGAGAGAGATTGTTCATAGAGTTGTTTTCTAACTGCATATTTTATATGAAGCAATAGTAATTTTTTCAGCATCTTTAAAAACTAAATTATTTCAGGATGAGAAATATTAACTACACTCGGTTTCACGGAGTCTGACGCACTGATTTTGCCAGCCGAGGACAGGTGGATTTGGTACCACTGCGCGATGTACTCGGGCGGTGATTGGCCAATTTCCGTTGTGTTTGAACGTGCACCAAATTGACTTTGTATTCCAACAAAGGCCCTCATGTATATGTAAGAGACCGCATTATACAGATACAAATTAAAGCAATTATATGTTTAATGATAAATATGTGCCTTTTAAAATACTATAGAGATACACCTGAACGACGATGGTAACAAAAGCTAAGTAAAGTCGCGACTGGACGCATACGGACAACAGTCAGCGTCTGATATTTTAAAATCCATTTCATTATGTTTCTCACTGCACGCGGTTTTATTATAGCAGCAGAGTTCAACTATTATTTTCCCATGGGGTCTGCTTTTATCTTACTTTCCTTTCTTCCACCATTAACAAAAATTAGGTTCATTCTATAATGATGTAATGCATTACCTTTCCTGCTCTCTGTCGAAGGGACAGAGAAACATGCTTGAGGAGAGGGTGCACGGTGACCAGGGATAGGGTGTCCGTCTGTCTGTCTGTATGTCTGTCTCTTATGATACGAAAATGTTAGGGAAAATCAAACACCAAATTATTAGAGTAAGAAATAATTTCACTGAATCTGACTGGGAATACAAACAAATGCAGATTTTTAAAGCTACTGTTACCTATGAAGGTAATGAAAATGTGTATGTACACTATATATATTGAGAGTAGCACGTATTGACCCCAGTGTGTGTGTGTGTGTGTGTGTGTGTGTGTGCTCACACAAATCATAATTATTAGAAGATAAGCTAAGCGTATCTAGGGTAAGGTTGTATATTAGCAGATGAGGTAATGAAGGGCATGGTGTAGACTGTACTGTGACACTGTGTAGTAGTGGTGGGAAAAACATTCGAGCCTTCACAGGATCCCGGAACCACCTCGCTATGAACATCTGAATTCCCGCCACAGTCGCTGTGTTCGTATGCGTCCATTCGCGACTTTACTTACTTTTTGTTATCATTGTCATTCAGGTTTATCTCTAGTATTTTAAAAGGCACATATTTATCATTAAACATATAATTGCTTTAATTTGTATCTGTATAATGCGGTCTCTTACATATACATGAGGGCCTTTGTTGGAATACAAAGTCAATTTGGTGCACGTTCAAACACAACGGAAATTGGCCAATCACCGCCCGAGTGCATCGCGCAGTGTTACCAAATCCACCTGTCCTCGGCTGGCAAAATCAGTGCGTCAGACTCCGTGGAACCGAGTGTACAGTAGTTAGATGAGGCTAACCTATGTCTGTCTTAAGTGTGTGTGTGTGTGTGTGTGTTTATAAGAAAGACATTGGAAACAGAACGACAAACAAACTCATACATTCACCCACACCCGCCCTCTTGACTGTCAGTGTACTTTATGTATGTATGTATTCTATGCATATATGTGTGTGTACGTATACCGTCGGGTATATATATGCATAAGGCTGTTTGTGTGTGTGAAAGATATCACTAAAAATGTCCACACAATTTTCTCTCACTTCCCCCCTCTCTCTCTCTCTCTCTCTCTCTCTCTCTCTCTCTCTCTCTCTCTCTCTCTCTCTCTCTCTCATTTCTCTTTCCCTCCACACCTCTTTCTTCTCCCATCTCTCCCTCCTCATCTCCTCCTCACCTTTCCTTCTCTCACTCCTCCTCCCATTTCTCCCCTAAACAACAGCAAAAAAAAAAAAAAAAAATCTGATCCAAGCCCCCTCTCACAATATGTGTATGTATCAGTGTATATATCTACCGTACGTGAATATATATCTGCTGGGATATATATGTATCAGTCTGTAAGTGAGAAAGACAGCAAACACACAAGCGACAAGAAGAATAACGGTAAAAATCATACACCTCAACTCCCAGTGCCAGTCACAACTATGTATACGTGTAGTGGGTATGTAGGTATGTGCATATTTCATGCATGTATGTATGTATGTATGAATATGAGTGAGAGACAGCAAACACACACGAGAGAAAATTTTAGTCAGTGCATCTCACACTGCCACGCAACTAGGCAAGTGATCGGTCAGTAACAAGAGAAGGACCTTGTTCATTTGTACTTCCTGCTGGCGGGATAGGAAATGATTGAGGATGAAGGGAGGGAGAGAGGGATGAGGAAGGAAGGCAAGGGAAGAGTGGGAGAAAGGAGAGGGAGAGTGAAACACACACACAGACACACACACACACACAGTAAATTTAAGAGTAGAAGGGGCCTGCTCCGATACCAGTAGCAGGGAAGGAAAGAGGTATACTGGGTTTGCTACTGACAAGCTGGAATGCAGAAGGGATGCAATCTATTCACTCTCAGTGGAGGTCCTAAATGCATCTAAGTCTCTCAAAAAAGACAATACCAGCTGTCTGACTCTATTACTATACCCCTTTTCACACCAGTTTGGCCTAAAAATTGCCATCTCTTGAATGCTGTGTTGTTAGGCCTCTCTAAAATCAATTGTCTGACATTATTTCTATACCCCATTCACACTAACTTGATCTAAAAATTGCCATCTCTCCATCTTAAATTCTGCGTTGTGAGTGACTTAGATTATGATGTTAGTCACGAAGAAGTGCTACGAGTAGGATGTACAGCCGTAGCATTATCCTTTCCCTGCCAATGAGTTACGTGAAATAAGCTGTAAAAAAAAGATAATTTGTGCCTAGTTAAAGTGAAAAGATCATAGTAAGAAAACAAGATGCTTTTTTTTTTTTTAATATGGCAGAACAGTTAAGCTTTAAAAATAAAAAATAAAAAAAAATTGGGGGGGATGCAGAAAGGATCCAAAATTTTGTCATCGAAGGATCTAAATGCATTCAAACTCTCTGAAGCCATATATTAAAAGGATCATATTATCAGTGCATTGATTAAGTGAGTTATTTCAATTCCTTATAACTTTTTGATGGGAGAACTAGAAGGGAAACGATATATCAGGTATTCGAAATGCATCCAGTCTCACTAAAGTTGTTTACTACACTCTTCTTACCCTAACTTGGCCCAAATTTTCGGCCTTTTCCAGCCTATTTAACGTAGCTGAGTGACATAAAAAAAAAAAAAAAAACTTCCGTAGCTCATTATCCTTAGTAGTAGTAGTAGCAGTAGTAGTAGTAGTAGTAGTAGTAGTTGTAGTAGTAGTAATAGTAGTAGTAGTAATAATAATAATAGTAATAATAATAATAATAATAATAATGATATTATTATTATTATGGAGAATGTGAGTGCATTCAAGTACCGTACTTCGGTAGTGTGATGAGTAAGGATGGAACTTTGGGGGATGAAGTGCGTGAAAGGGTACAGCAGGGAAGGAAGGTTGTTGGTACACTGAAAGCAGTGATGAGAAATAGGGAGGTGAATATAGAAGTTAAGAAGTCACTGCATGATAGTATTGTGATCCCTACCCTGACGTATGGAAGCGAGGCGTGGACCTTGCAAGAGAGGAACAAGTCAAGAGTGAGAGCAGTGGAAATGAGTTACTTGAAAGGAGCATGTGGAGTGACGTGGAGGGACAGGTTGACGAATGATGAAGTGAAGGAACGTTGTGGGGTGGATGTTGATGTGGTTGAGAACATTAGGAGAAATACACTGAGGTGGTTTGGACATGTGGAGAGATTGGAGAATGAAAGACTGACTAAGAGGGTGTATGTAGGTGAGGTGGAGGGAGGGAGAGGGAGGGGTAGACCGAGGATGAGGTGGAGGGATGGAGTTGAGAGGTATATGAGGGAGGGTGGGGTGAGTTGGGGGGAGGGTAGTCAAATGGTGGGTGACAGAGCGACTTGGAGGCTTTTTGTCTGCGGCCACCCTTTGCGGGATTAGGGCGTCGGGCTATAGACAGATAGATAGATTATTATTATTTTTATTACAACAATTACATAATAATAATAATAATAATAATATTACAACAATTACATAATAATAATAATAATAATAATAATAATAACAATAATTCAATAATCACGTAATAATAATAACAGCAATAATAATAATAAAATAAAATAATATAACAATGATAATAAATAAAAATAATAATAATAATAATAATAATAATAATAATAATAATAATAATAATAATAACAAACTGATCCACACAGCAACATCAGTAACACTAATCAAATATTCATTGCCTCTACTCCACGAAAGCAGACAAAAAATGAACAAGATAAAGGCTGATCAACTTGACAAACTCAAGCTGGTTCATCAGGTGTCAAAATGCATCACATATACGTTAATAAAGTATTCAGTATCAAAAGGTAATTATACCGTATAGTAAAAATACAAACTATCTACGGACTCCACTCCATAAACCAACACACAAAATCAACAATGTCTAAAATTAATATAATGTATACAACCCAGACTCAGATGATTCATGAGGCAAAATATTAAAGCAGCTTGAACTGAATGTTAAATATAACTGCAAAGTAAAAAATAAAAAAAAGAATAACAAATGTTCAAATGACCCCATGCAATAAACAAAAAGATGTAACAAAAGTTATCTATATTAGGAACCAGAAGAATAAGATCAATATTTCATGCTTCCAATACCACAATGAAGAGAATGAAATGTTATAATGAACTGTAGAGTCAAAAATACTCATCAAATATATACGGATTTTGCTGTGCCAACAAGCACACAATAGAAATATGGAAAGTGGTTGATGCTTACCTGAAAAAAAAAAAAAAAAAAAAAAAAAGACTTCACTAGCTGTCATAAAAGCTGATGACTGGGGTAAATGAATAGGTGATATATACTGCCAACAAAAATTATTAATATAAAGTATTTACTGACGACTATGAAACGGTCAGAGAATGAACAAGAAAGAGTGATGCATTTCGTAACATCAAGAAGGATTAATCAGACTTTATATTACATCAAGAATACAATAACAGCAAAGGCAACTGCAAGGATTCTGTAATACTGCAAAGTTAAAAATACTGTCAAATGTATATCCTTCCCCCCTCAGCGAAAGAGCATATGAAGTCAAGAAGATAAGAAAGAATAAAATGGTTGATTTATAACAAAAACTCCAGAAAATAATTAAGAGCTTCTTAAGTACAGTAAAATAGTATAATGAAACGTTAACTCATACAGCAAGCTAGAAATATTGACAAACATTCTCTAGACAGCAGCCCGAGAACAAGCACACGAAATCAATTTGGTAAAAGGATGAGTTTTACGGTAAACTTGAATTAGATTTATCAAAAGCTTCGTGATAAAAAAAGTAGCAAAAGAGGCAGAACTAAACACCAAAATATATACCAAAGTTAAAGATACTTACAAAAATTTTATGGAACCGCGTCAATGAACAAACACAAAATCTATGGAGGAAAATGGTGATCTCTATCGCAGACTCAAAAAAGGTTGATCAAAAGCTTCACGAATCATCCCCAAAACTAAAGTTGAATGAAATGATAATCGCAATGCAAAGTCGGGAATAATCACAAATCATCTATGGACCTCTGCCAGTGAACAAGTACACAAAATCAACTCAGTAAAAAGTTAATCTATATCGCAAACCTAAAGAGATTCATCACGAGCTTCATGAACTCTCAAATAACATAATTAGAATGAAACGTAAAATCACATTACAAAGTCAGAAATGCTCACAAACATTCTATGGACTCTGCCAGAGAACAAACACACAAAATCAACACAGTAAAAGGTTGATCCATATCTAAAACTAAAAAAAGATGGATCAAAAGCTTCATGAACCATCTAATAAAACAAGCAGAATTAAACCTAAAATCATACTACAATGTCTGAAATGCTCATAAACCTTCTAATGTCCCCAGCCGTGGACAAGCATATAAAATCAACAAGGTAAAAGGTTGATTTATAGCGCAAACTCAAGAAAGATTGATCAAAAACTTCATGAACCTGAGTGAAACAATTACCGTTCATCACATGGAGGCGAGTTAGGAGATGCGTGGGAGAGCAAAGGAACCGAAATAGATAATTCTCATTTTTGACCACTTGACATGATAGAGGGATTGACTGATGAGAGCAAGGAACGAAAAATGAGCTCGAACTGAGAGAGCGAGGGAGAGGGGGAAAGGAAAGGGTCACAGAGGAAATTACATACAAAGGAGAGGGGGAAGGGAAAGGAACACAGAGGAAATTACATACAAGGGAGAGGGGGAAGGGAAAGGAACACAGAGGAAATTACATACAATATTAGATGAAGGATGGGAAAAAAGAGTGAACGATAAGAGTAGGGGAATGTGGAATGGTTATTTTGGTCGACTGCGCTTGATGAGGCAAAGACGAAACTGAAAACTTATGTTAAATTTGTGTACAGACTTTCTTTTTTAAGTATGATGTTTCCTAAATCAATATAATAAAAATTAATAGGGTAACATTCAACAGCCTCTTTTATCTTTGTAAGATGTATGGGCCCGGGATAACTGGATTTATTGTAGATGATATTATTTTTCATATACGGAAGGTCATGAATAAACCTGGTAGACATGTTGGCAGATAGACAGACAGAAGAGCGTATGGATACAAAGAAGATGGATAGATAGATCAATAGATGTATAGATAGCTGGATAAGAGATGCTGGCCAATACGCAGATAAAACAATTACATATTTAAGGAATGATATAAGTAGATAAAAGATGGGCATTTACATGGACACAGACAGACACAGATAGATAGATAGAAACTCCCCAGTCTTAGTCATTAGCATTTACCAGCTACTGTATTTTTGTATATGAATATTAAAGCGCTAAGTTATGTTTAATGAGGAGGATTTGCACGAAAATAGAAGTGTTCAGTTGCATCAGTGTTAGCAGCATTCCAACACACACACACACACACACACACACACACACGAAAGAAATGAAAAGAAGATATAGAGAACGGGAAACTGTAAGGATGAGGGAGAAGAAGGAAAGAGAAGAGAGGGAGGAGAGGCAGACAGAAAAACAAAGCAGACAGAGACTGACTGAGAGAAGGAAAGACACACACACACACACACACACACGCACACTGATTCATTCTTTCTTATTTATAAATTTACATTCATATTGTCATTAATCCTGTCTGCCTGTCTGTCTGTCTGTCTGTCTCCTTCTCCCTATCCCTCTCCCTCCCCCTCTGTCTGTCTGTCTGTCTGTCTGTTTTTCTCTCTCTCTCTCTCTCTCTCTCTCTCTCTCTCTCTCTCTCTCTCTCTCTCTCTCTCTCTCTCTCCCTTATATTCATTTTTACCTCGACCAAATTTGACCCTGACCCAACAAAAATAGTCCAGATGATGATGAGATACAGAAGCGAGATCCACAATTATTATTTGGAGCAGGAAACATGTGGAGCTGGGAGAGGAGGAGGAAGGGGGAAGAGGGAAGAGGAGGAGGAGGAGGGAATGAATTATGATGATGATGATGATGATGATGATGATGATGATGATGACGAGGAGGAGGAGGAGAGGATGATGATAATGATGGGGGGAGGAGGAGGAGGAGGTGGAGGAAGAAGAATATGATGATGCTAATGGTGTGTTTGTGTGTGTGTGTGTGTGTGTGTGTGTGTGTGTGTGTGTGTGTGTGTGTGTGTGTGTGTGTGTGTGTGTTAGAGAGAGCGAGAGAGAGAGAGAGAGAGAGAGAGTCAAGATAAAAATAAGATAAGGGAAGTGCAGTCTGTATGAAAGGTGAAGGCAAGAATAGAACTGAAACTCATCGAAGAAAGACTAGACAAGGGAGGAGGGAGGGAGAGGGACCAGAGGAACAGAGAAAAAGACAGCGATTGAGAGACAGTGATAACAACGGAAAAGAACAACGACAGAGAGCCATAAATCGAGAAAGACATGGATTTCGAGAGAGGGAAATGGATATACAGAACTGGAAAGAGACAGCACCTGGGATACAAAAACAGAAAAGAGATAGACACAGAGACAGAGGCAGAGAAAGACAGTGACTACTGAAAGACAGAATAGAAAAAATAATGACGACTGAGAAAGAAAAGCAGAAAAGGACAGAGACTGAGAGAAAGAAATAGGGAAAGAAGGCGACTGAGAAACAGAAATAGAATGCAAAGGAGAAATCGAAATAGGAAAAAAAAAAAGGAATGAAAGTCACAAATAGAAAAAGAGAAAATTAATAAGACCCAGAAAGAGAAAAATAACCTAGTGAGATACAGGAATCGAAGAAAAAAGAAACTGAGTGACAGAGACAGAAGGAAGACGAAGATGGAGATAGGAAATAAAAATGAGACAATTTATATAGACAGATGGACAAAAAAAAAAAAAGCAGACACACGACAGATAAAAGAGACAGACAAAGACTTAATTAAACAGAAAGGGGATATAGAAATCGAGGATAGAATTACAAGACAAGGTAGGAATAAAAGAAAAGGAATAAGAGGGTAAACAGTGCAAGGATGAGGAAGAAAGACAGAAAATAAAGATAGAGAAGGAAATTAGCTTTAAAAAAGCAGAAGTTAATTTTTTACCGATGGAAACAGGAAGAAAGTAATTAAGATGAAAGTTGAGAAAGAGAGAGGCTAGGTTAGTACAGTCTGGAGGGGGGAAAAGGAACCTGGAGTTTGTAAAGCAATATTAGATGAGAGAGAGAGAGAGAGAGAGAGAGAGAGAGAGAGAGAGAGAGAGAGAGAAAGAAAGAAAGAAAGAGAAAGAGAGCTACAACTTAGGACAGACATAACGAAAACACAAAAATAAAAGTACACTGAACACCTATACAATAAAAGAAGAATTAAACAAGAGAGAGAGAGAGAGAGAGAGAGAGAGAGAGAGAGAGAGAGAGAGAGACAGACAGACAGACAGACAGACAGACAGACTGACAGAGACAAAGACAGAGATAGAAACAGGCAGAGAACGGAGGGCGAACAGAGATAAGGAAATAACACATAAGAATAAAATCAGGTCTAAATATTCAGAGGCTTTGATGATAACATGAATACCTCCACTGATAACACCGATAATTGTGCTCTGATTACAAATGAGCCAGTGCTGACCAGGTACTGAAAGGAGAAAAAGATGAATTAATTTGAATCCAACATTTCAGCCACTTTCAACATGTTACGACACTTATACAGACACTTACACAATGGTTGCGTACACTTACAGATATTTACACACACACACACACACACACACACACACACACACACACACACACACACACACACACACACACACACACACACAGGCATCATCATCCAGACGTCCTTCTAATGTGGGGTGAGATAGGGTCCAGAGAGCCAGAAAAAAAAAGTAAGTATTTTGAGATACTAACCAAAGTCTGCCCAGCTGATTGAACCACACTCCCATTCGCTTACCATTCAAGCCCCTGGAATCCTGGCTGTACCTGATAGATAGGCTACAACTTTCGCATAGAGCCTTACGTCCATTTATCCTATATCTCTCTGTCTATAGCCAGACTCCTTAATCCCGTATGAGGTGGCCACAGACAAATCGCCTTCATATCTCCCTGTTCCCTGCCATTCCGCTGCCCTCCCCCAGCTCACATCCTCCTTCTCTCTTATACCTCTCCACTCCATTCCTCCATCTCATCGTCGGTTTTCACTTCCCTTTCTCCCCCTCCACCTATTCGACTAAATCAATGCCACGTTTATTGTAAGAAGGGATGCCAAACCCTAGTCATATACTTCTCCACACAAAATTCATCCATCCAGTTTGATCGCTTGTCAGTTCCCTCGCCTCGTTAACTCTTATGATTCTCTGTCCCTAGCACCTCTTCCTCAGCAATTTATTTTTTAATCTGGCTTGTTGTTACAGTTTGTACCTTGATTATGCTGGCGATATTATAATGATCTAAACACCACAAAAGACGACAGTTACGTATAAACAAAATAAATCGCCTAGAAAGAAGTGTTAGGGAGCTTCCTTGACCGATGACAGTGTGGGTCTTACACACTCACTGACCCCATCAGGCCACCTACTTCGTGCTCTATCACATCCCCCATAACTAAATGTGTATAACTTCACCATCACACAATATTCTGGCTATTTCTATTTCCCAGACAAGAAACATTATTATACTAAGCTAAATTCAGTTTCATTTTAATATACTATCGATCTATCTATATACCTAGGCTGCTTCCCTCAAATAAAGGGAGGTAGCCGAGACAGGGCGACACACTCCCAATATACTCATCCACACACACACATTCATTCGCATCTCAGCCCCAAGGGGAGAAGGGACAGATGCACCACACCGTACGAGGGTCAACTGCGCAGTGCAATCAGTGACATCCGCAGCAGGACCAGACAGCAGAGCTGGTTTACCCCTGCCGCATCATAATGAACCCATCCCCTTCCCAGCACCTGATCAGATCAGCTGATTAAACCAAATGTGGGAGAATATCCCCTCAGGGCTGCGTTATCATTTATTTATTCACAATTTCTAGCCAGTCATTTCTATCATGTGCAGCCACTCTACTTGCTCAACAGGCATCCCTCTCGCATCCAACGCTCTTTTCACACTGTCCATCAATCCTATTCGTGATCTTCCTCTCAGCCTTACACCTCTCACATCCGATCCAATTATCTTTTTCACCAATCGCTCATCATGCATTCCCTCCATATGCCCAAACCATCCAAACGCCCTCTGCTCAACTCTACCAGCCATCTCCCGCACAACTCCAGTTCTCCTTCGCACTTCATCATTTCTCACTCGATCCACGTGTCACTCCACACATACTCCTCAGACACCTCATCTCCATTACATTCTAACTCTTCCTTTCTATTACATCCAAATTCCACGTTTCAGCCCCATAAAATTCTGTCGGTACCACAACACCCTCATACAGCCTTCTCTTTACATCCATTCTAAGAGAGCGACATCTATACACTTTTTTCAATCCTCCCAGCACCTTTCCTACTTCATTTATTCTAAACTTCACTTCTGCATCTATTCTTCCATCCACAGCAACATGTGGCCCTAAATACTTAAAACACTCTACCTCCTCAAGCAACCCACCATTCAAACCTTTATTCTTCCTCCTACCATCTACTAATCTCGTTCACTTCATCACTTTACTGTTATTCTCAATTACTCTCAATTTCCTCCTTTCACACACTCTTCCAAACTCCTCTACCAACTGTCTCAGTCTCTCCTCTGAATTAGCCACCAGTGAAGTACCATCCGCAAACAGTAGCTTATTCAGATTCCACTCTCTACCATCAACATTCACCAGGCTCAAACCTTCACCTAACACTCTTGCATTCACCTCCCTTACAACACCATCCATATAAATACAAACAACCACGGCGACATCACACGCCACTGCCGCAGCCCCACTCTCACTGGAAACCAATTACTCACAGTATTTCCCACTCTTATACACGCTCTACTATTTACATAAAAACTTTTCAGTTCTTTTAGCAACCTGTCATCAAGTCCATACAATCTTAAAACAGTCCACAAATTTTAATATAGTGTACAAAAAAAATAAAAAAAATAATAATAATAATAAAAATAATATCTCCACACCGCACGAAATACATGATGCATAGAACATATAATTTCAACACTGCAATATTTTCTCAACACTGCAATAAGCGCTGTTTTTACTTTACATTAAACTCTGCTATATGTTGTGTATTTGGTGAAGCAAGGAAAGGAGAGTTTTACCATTGCTGGGTGGGAGACAGTACAAGATAAGAGCTTATGTTGCTATCTATCTATCTATAGCCCGACGCCCTAATCCCGCAAAGGGTGGCCGCAGACAAAACGCCTCCAAGTCACTCTGTCACCCACCATTTGACTCCCCTCCCCCCAACTCACCCCCCCTCCCTCATATACCTCTCAACTCCATCCCTCCACCTCATCCTCGGTCTACCCCTCCCTCTCCCTCCCTCCCTCCACTTATGTTGCCAGTCAATATATTCCAGCAATTCCCTCTATATATATATACCCAATCATCTCGTCTATTTTCCCATATTCCTTCGTTCAAAAAAGAAACTGTAGAGAAGTCTAGGAAAATGAATTATGAAAGAATAACATTAAAACAGAGTAGCAAGCAACTAGACCTCTTCCTTCTCTCTCTCTCTCTCTCTCTCTCTCTCTCTCAGCAAGATACATCACATTTACACAGAACACACTGAAAGCTATAAAGGATTCATCTGTAATTAGCAAAAAAAAAAATAATAATAATAATAAAAAATAAAATAAATAGTGAAAAAATTAATGTACTTTTTGGGACAAGCTACTCACCTCCATGCAGGAAGAACCGAAAGGGACCTTGTTACCAATGATGATGATGATGATTGCTGTAATAATCACGGTATTCAAGGCAAACACTCGTCACTGTTATCTTGTAGTTCACAGTTGTTTCACGCTAATTCGCACTACATGGCCCCTCCACTTCGAACAGTATCTCACTTCACTAAGCAACTTTTTACGGATGATATCGAGTTAGCGCTTATAACTCCAGTCACCAGGCAAACGTTTATGAAAATCAGTCACACTCAGGAACGTTTAATAGAAAACCCAAAGTCACATCACTTAGCAACGTTTATTAGGAACTTCACATATTCACTTCACCAAGCAATGTTTAACTCTACATAGTTTCACTAAGCAACGTTTGGTTATGAGGATCTGTACACGATCACTTAATCAAGAAACGCTTGTTCGTAAGGAACTTTGCACAGTCACTTGTCCAAGAAACGTTTATTTGTAAGAATTTCATGCAGGTCATTTCACCAAGAAAACGTTTACTCCAGTCACTACACTACGCAACATTGATAAGGAACGCCATACAATTATTTCACCAACCAACATTTATGAACAACTCCACGCAAAGTCGCGCTTCGTCACTGACCAACAGCACAACATAAACTAAACGCCCGGCCTCAAGGCTCAAGGCCTGCTCACACCGGTGTCGTATGCACGGAGTGACTTATGCTGGAAGTCACCGTTCCGCTCACTGCGCATGCGCCGAATGGCCGTTTGTCTGCTGTTTTGAAAGTATCTGCATGTTATCCCAAATTTTGTGCCATTTATCAACAACATTGTATGCAATACATGTGCCAGGAAGATAGCTGGATGTCTTAACGAGCTGTAGGTAACTATAGGTCGATATATGGATATATATAAATAAAGATATATATGTATGTTACAGGCAGATTGTGGAATTAGTCATTTCGTGAATTAAGATTAGTTTAATTTAGGTTTATTTAGGTTAGGTTGATCTAGGATAAGGTTAGGTTAAGGTTAGGTTAGGTTTGGTTAGGTTTGGTTAATTTAGGCTTAACAGAGAAGGGAACATTAACTTCCAGCATAAAGTCACTCTGTGCATATGACACGGCTTCCACACTGCACCACATTTACACGCCCATTAAAGTTCGATGATACTTACTTTACCATATATTTTACATATCTACAGCTGTTAGAAAGGAAAGTAGCCTAAAACCAAATAAACGTGGAAAAAGGCGGAAAGGGGTGTTTACGTGTCGGCAAAAAGAGATATATAAATCGAACTCGAAAAATCTGTACAGTGAAATCCATTGTTGCATGCTGTGGTGAGGAGCAGGAAGAAGAAAGGAAAGGGGGGAGGAAAGCAGGAGGAGGGAGGGGAAGAAAGGGAGGGGAGGGGGGAGGGGGAAGGGGGAAGGAGGGGGAGACTATGATGGAGGGAACAAGGAAGGGGACAGGAAGTGGAGGGAAGAGAGAGATGGGTAGTTTGGGGGGTTGCCTGATGGCTGTTGATCTCTTGTAGATTTTTCTACTACTTTTTTAACTACCTCAGCATCAGTTCTATTTAATCCCCCATCCTGTTTCGTAAATAATACACTTGTTGATAAATGTGGGGCAGATAGATAGCTTGGGATAGTGAGTTAAGAGTATGAAGACTATTTTTGTTAAAATAAGCAAACTATAAACTAGACAACACGTGATTCAAACTTAGCCTAGCTTGTTCTACCACCTCCCCCCCCCTCTCTCTCTCTGAATAAAGTCCTGTCTATTAATTTCGCCTCTAATTACTTTTTTCCATCTATTACAACTTGATTAAGGGTATGTCACTCCACCTGAGAGAAAGAGAGAGAGAGGGGGGGGGGAGCAGACATCTCTCCCCTATCCACCATTCCTTCCGACCATGATATGAATGTGAGGTATGTCAGTATGAGATATGTGAAAAGCGTGGCATTGCATGGGAAGGCTATCAAGTGTGTGTGTGTGTGTGTGTGTGTGTGTGTGTGTGTGTGTGTGATAAGCTGTTATTTTTCCAGTATCTATTCCGTATCAGTTTATGTCTACATTTGATACGTTAAGAATATCCTGTATGTTATTTTTGTAATACATATCTATTTTACAGAGTTCCAAATAACATGCAGTCGAATATTAAAATTAGCTCGCTAAGGATGAGATGCTAGGAAGGCTTCTTAATCGACGAGGATATAGCTCTTACAAGAGAGAGACTTCTGAATCTTATCACACTCAGTTAAACCCTGTATGACACCGTATGACGCCCCATATGACACCCTCTTTATATCCCATTATTCTCTTTATTATCATCACACCCTAAATTACATAAATTACACCCTATAAATCACCTTAAATTACACTTTCATGATTACAGTATTACACTACAAACCATCCACTTCCATCCCTATTCCTCCCAATCTTAAACCTAATGCTCGAAGTTTCGCTGCATAGGAGAGAGTCGAGTTACTTTTCTTGGCTTTATATTTTCCTTTAATATATTGGCTTCAGAGTTACGTCATGCATTAACAACTTCTGGCTGGCTGCTTTTCTTCCTTACTGCATGACCCGCTCTGCCTGGCTTTGCGAAATTTATCTCAAAACTTCGGGTGATGTAGTTGTTTTTTTTTTTTTTTTTTTTTCGTTATGCTGGCTAGATTTTATTATTAATTTGACCTACTTGGTAAATTGGTTAGGGTGTGTGATGTCACTGTGAATAATCAGTGTAAATGACATACTATCTATCTGGCTATGTATCTGTCAATCAGTCTATCTGTCTATCTCGTCAATTCCAGTATGAGTGGCCACAAACCAATCATTTCCATGTCACCATGTCCTATGCCTGTTGGTTGCCTTCTCTCCAACTCACCCCCCTCTCCCATGCATCTCTCCATCCTATCTGTCCTCGTTCTCGATCTTCCCCTCCTCACCCATATATACTCTCCTCGTCAGTCTCTCATTCTCCACTCTCCCTAGTAGTACCAAAGATAAATTAAAGCCACAGTATTACACAGAGAGCGTTGTCAGATTACCATGGCGCTCCCAATTTACCTTTCAGAATTAATGAAGGTCGACCCTCGCTCCCATATCAAGTCAATTA
The DNA here is from genome assembly GCF_032717465.1 of Coenobita brevimanus. Taxonomy (NCBI): domain Eukaryota; kingdom Metazoa; phylum Arthropoda; class Malacostraca; order Decapoda; family Coenobitidae; genus Coenobita; species Coenobita brevimanus. Next base: position 43,074,573 of record NC_137057.1, read on the forward strand.
CCAGACCAGAGCAGGGGTTACTGAAGACTTACTGGTGTTAATTGCTAAAGGGCCAGTGAGGTGGATTGCATGGGATTAGAAACATGTTTCCCACTGAATTCTTCCTGCTACCAAACAGTTTAATCAGCTTGAGAGAGACTTGATTGTGAAGGATTGGTAATAGGCCTTTTATGTCATGTTTTCCCCCACCAGACCATTTCCTTCAGATTAAGAGTGACTTCGAAGAAAATTTAGTCTAATCCTTTTTTCATTACCACCGCCAACGAAGATGGACGGAGGCTATATATGCACCCGTGTCCATTTGTTTGCGTGTACTGTAAAATATCTCAAAAAGTTCTCATCGGATTTAAATGAAATATGGTGGATAGGTGGGCAATGGGATAGGGAAGAGTTGAATTGAATTTGAGCTGAATCCTGATCTCGATGCAGGAATAAATCGTAAATATTATTCGCGATGGAGAAGGTGAGCATTCCCTGCGACTTTTGAATAGGTCAGATTGAGATCGTAGAATTAAATGACTGTGTGAGACCGCAAAAGTATGTCTTGTTGGAAAGATCAATGGTTGCAGTAAATCATCAAGTTCATTGGCTAATGCGAAGGTATGGCCTCTCTCAATGTTTTCTAATCCATTTTATTATGTTTTTGTAACCACGTAAAATATCATTCAGCTTTTCCAGTTCCGAAAGTCTCTAGATGAGTAAATTTGCAGTCCACCATCTTCCTTTCTGCGCTATCTATCCATCTAACGATCTATCTATCTATCTATCTATCTGTCCATAAATCAGTCTATCTGTCTACCTACCTCCCTACCTATCTATTCTCCTACCTATCTAACTGTCTATCTATCCATCTATCTATCTATCTATCTGAACAGCAAATTGACATGGATTACTAACAAGCCTTCTGTTAATTGTGAGTTAATTGCCCTGTTAAATCCATATGCAACTTCTACTTTAGTATAATAATTCTAATGAGAGGATTATGTGATTATTCTTTATCTTTTTAATTACCTGGCGCCCAATCCTTGAGAATATCCCAGGTGTAATTAGCTCCTGATTACCTGGAATTTGTCTGTCTACCTTTCTATCTATCTGCCTGTCTGTCTGTCTGTCTGTCTGTCTGTCTATCTGTCTACTTATCTATCTATATCTATGTGTCTGTCTGTCTATTTATCCTTCTGTTTTCCTCTGTCTATCTGTGTCTGTCTGTCTGTTGATCTATTTACCTGTCAGACTGTCCATGTGTCTGTCTGTCAATCTGTTTTTTATCTGTCATTCTGTGCCTTTCTGTCGGCCTACCTATCTGTCTGTCTGTTTATCTATCTGTCTGTCTGTCTATCGATCTATCTGTGAATGAAACCACCTCTCTCTCTCTCTCTCTCTCTCTCTCTCTCTCTCTCTCTCTCTCTCTCTCTCTCTCTCTTTTCCTTTCGTGGTCCTCCAAAAGTTATTTTTTTTTTTCCACACGACCCAACATATCCAGTGGGTTAACTTTACTTTTCACATGGCCTGTGTGTGTGTGTGTGTGTGTGTGTGTGTGTGTGTGTGTGTGTATGTGTGTGTGTGTGTGCTTTTCCAATGGTTTTTTTTCTCTGCTATACACCGTCGGCTTTGCTATTTTACTGCTTCCATTTTTTTTTCTCGTTTTTTTTTTCCCCCCTGTGGTAAACGTCCGCTTTCCCGAAGTTTGTATGCACCGCTCAGCAATTCCAGTCAGTTCACCTCTCTCACTTCCCTTTCTCCTCCCCGCCCCTCTCTCTCTCTCTCTCTCTGCTATCTACCTCTCTATCTACTTATGACCTCTCTATCTACGTAAGACCTCTCCCAAAACTCTTTAGTTAGGAATCTTTGTAATGGTCTTCTTTCCCAATATCTTTATTTTTCTATATTTATGACTTTGATGGATTTTCCTTTTTGCTTTCTCCACTGTCCACTTTGACTGTATTCCCGATTTATGCATGAGGTCTCTCTCTCTCTCTCTCTCTCTCTCTCTCTCTCTATCTATCTATCTATCTATCTATCTATCTATCTATCTATCTATCTCATTACCTTTTTTTTATAATTCATGATTCCAACAAACAATTATTTTTATTCTCAGTATAATATTCAAAGCAGGATAATTTAGGCTTAATTTTATACTACGAGTATAGTCCCTTTCCTAGTACTATACTGTAGGCATGATATTTCAAGGATAATAATACTTTCTAAATCTAATATTCTCTTCACTTTATTGATACTCTCGTCCTCCTCTGCTATTATCCAAGAGAGAAGATGAGGGAAGATTTGGTGCACAGTACTTAATTATTCCTAGGGATGGGAGAGAGAGAGAGAGAGAGAGAGAGAGAGAGAGAGTCAGGGTGACGTTAGGTGAGGTTGATTTTCAGTGTGATAAGAAGAGCAAGGTAGAATTGTTTTTTAATGTAAGAAAGAAGGAACCAAAGTTCAGGAACCAGCAAACCGTTTCTTACAAGAAAAAAAAAAAATACAAAAGAGAGCCAAATTCAGGATCCGTTCATTTCGAGATGACTGGACACACTGCGTTTGAAAGACTAGAGATCATAGGAAAATAAGAAGTACAGACAGATGGAGACAGTTCAAGAGTTGTCCTGTTCCATAAATGAAAGATTGAGAGTAACGGTTAATTTTTGCATTAGAGAGCTGGACAATAAAGGTATGAGAGTTTATTGCTAGACAGGTGCTATGCAAGCGTCGTAGAGGTGGAGGGATAAAAGCAGACAGTTCAGAGGAGCAGTGACCATTGAAGTAGCGATAGAAAAGAGATAAAGATGCAACAGTGCGGCGATGAGACAGAGGTAGAAGGGAGTCAGTAAGAGGAGGAAGGTTGATGAGACGAAAAGCCTTTGTCTCCACCCTATTGGGAAGAGCTGTATGTGGGGAGCCTCCCCATACATAAGAGTTGTACTCAAAACAGGGGAGAATATAACCCGTGTATAAAGTCAACAGCAGTGCAGGGGTAAAGAAGGTACAGAGTCGGCTTAGCACATCTAATCCCTTGGAAACAGATTTTACGAGAGCTGGAATATGATTTTTCCAAGATTAGTCCCGAGTGAATGAAACCCCAAGCATGTCCAAGGATGATGCATGATTGAGTTGGATATTATTAAACCTTAGAGGGTACTCTTGTGGAAGATTGTATTGGGTTGATAGGTGTAAAAACTGAGTTTTTGATGCATTAAAAACAACCAGATTATTTTTACCCCAGTCATAGATACGAGCCATAGCCTCATCCCTTGCTTGTTGAAGTGGCTGCTGAAATGGACTTTGCGGGAACCGAATAGAGAGGTGAAGAGTGGAATCATCAACGTATGAGTGGATAGGGTTATATGTACAGCTCAGAAGGTCATTGATGAATGAAAGGAAGAGAGTTGGTGATAGGACAGAGCCCTGAGGAACACCATTGTTGATTGATCTAGGAGAAGAATGATGGCCTTCTACAACAGCAGCTATAGAACTACCAGAAAGGAAGCTATAGATGAAGGCATAGATAGAAGGATAGAACCCTAAGAGGGCAGTTTGGAAATTGAAGATTTATGTCAGACTCGATAGAAAGCCTTTGAGATGTCAAGTGCAATGGCAAAGCTTTCGCCAAAGTCCCGAAGTGACCAGGAGTCTGACAGGTAGGTGAGGAGATGGCCAGTGGAGCGTCCCTGACAGAACCCATCCTGACCATCAGAAAGAAGGTTGTGATAGGAAAGATGCTTTAAAAATTTTCTGTTATGAATTGACTCGAAAACTTTTGAAACACAGGATGTTAAAGCAATTGGACGATAGTTTGAGGGTTGGGAACCATCACCCTTCTTTGGGACTGGCTGAATGAGGGCAAACGTCCAACAAGAAGGTAGGGTACAAGTTGACAGACAAAGGCGAAAGGGTTTACCTAGGCAGTGTGTAAGCACTGAAGCACAGTTCTTAAGGACAACAGGAGGGACTCCATCAGGCCCATATGCCTTGATAGTACTGAGGCCAGTGATGGCAACATATACATCAGCTGAAGAAATTATAATGTCAGCCATGAGGAAGTCTGAGGGGGGGAAGTGATGGAAGAACAGCACCAGAATCGTCTAAGGTGGAACTGGAGGAGAACGTCTGAGCAAAGAGATCTGCTTTATGCATAGAAACAGCTACAGAGCCATCAGAATAGAAAAGAGAAGGGAAGGATGATGAGGTAGAGTTGTTAGAAAGGTTTTTGGCAAGGTGCCAGAAGGAGTGGGAAGAATTCGAGTTGGAGAGTTAAGAGCATTTAGTACGGATGAAATTATTTTTAGCAGTGTGAAGAACAGTCTTAGCACGATTCCGGGCAGAAACATAAACAAGATATGATTCATTGATGGGTTGGCTCCGGTCCCTTTTAAAGGCCCTCTCCTTGTTGCAGACAGCATTAGAACAAGCGCGATTAAACCAAGGCTTTCTTGCATTAGTCAAAGGATATGAGAATATAATGTATGCTTCCATGCCCGAAAGAATAACCTCTGTAATGCACAAGGCACACTCAGATGGCTCCTGGCCATGGAAGCAATATTCATTTCATGGAAAATCAAAGAAGTACTCTCTGAGGGCCTCCCAATCTGCAGCTCCAAAGTGCTACAGACGACGTTTCTTTGAAGGTTCCCTAGGCTGTACCAGAACGATAGGACAGGTTATGGTAATAAGGTTGGGATTGGATGAGCCCAACGGAGAGTAAAGATTAACAGTGTAAGCAAAAGGATTAGTTGTAAGGAAGAGGTCAAGTATGTTGGAACTCTCTCTAAGGTGGTCAGGGATATGGGTAGGGTGCTGCACAAGCTGCTCTTGGTTGTTAAGAATAGAAAAGATGTAGGCTTGTTCACCAGGTGGATCAGTGAAAGGAGAGGAGAGCCAAAGGTGGTGGTGAACATTGAAATCTCCTAGAATGGAGATTTTAGAGAAAGGAGAAATGGACAGAATGTGTTCCATTGTAGAAGTAAGATAGTCGAAGAATTTTTGATGGTCAGTAGAATTAGGAGATACGTAAACAGTGCAGATGTATTTAGTCAGGGAATGCCAAGAAGGTCTCAGCCCGAGAGTAGAGAATTCAGAAGAATCAAGTTCAGGAACATTAGAGCAAGATAAATCGTTGCGTACATATCCACAACATCCACCTTTGGCTTTGAAACGAGTGTAGAGAAAGTAGGAGGAAATAGAAAAGGGTTTACTCTCAGTTGCCTCAGACAGCTAAGTCTCAGTCAAAAAGAAAAGGTGAGATTTATTGGAAGAGAGGTGGTGTTCGACATAGAGGAAGATAGAAGAAAGGCCGCGAATGTTTTTTGAAGAAGAAGTGAGTCAGACAGTGGTTCCAGGCATCTCTCTGAGTCGTCACCGGGAGAGGGGCGGATGGTATAAACACACACACACACACACACACACACACACACACACACACACACACACACACACAATGAAACAATACCCCCTGCGGAATTAAACGCTTATTGGGAAAGTGTGAGTCATTTAACGAAATATTGACTCATCGACACGAGGTTTCGAAACAGCCAAAGTTCAACTCCCCCCATTCACGGAAAGTTGTAGATGAGGGCAATAGTGGAGCCTGGGTGAGAAAGAGGAGGGGTATTGGGCGAAGTAAGAGTGAGGGAGAAGCTATCATCATCATCATTTTGTATTCTTAATATTTTGACATCATTACCATTAGCATTAACATCAATCTGCCCTTTGTAGTGACCATTTTCATCTTTTAAGAGAGGTAGAAGGGAAGACAAGCCAGGAGGAGGACGAGGAGAAAGAGGAGGGGTAGGAGGAGGTGGAGGAGGTTTATGTGTAAGGAAGGAGGAGAGGGAAAGACAGGAGTGGAAAAAGGGAAAACGAAAAGCGGGGAGGCTGTCTTCAGAGGGAGAGGGGAAAGCAGAAGGGGAAAGAGGGGAACAGAGAAAGGGTAAATGAAGGAAGCGTGAAAAAAAAAAAAAACAGGAAGTGAAACAGGGGAAGAGAGGAAGAGGAGTAGAGGGAGAGAAGAGAGGAAGATGGAGAGGAGAGAAGAAGAGAGATAGGGGAGCATCATAATAGAGGGAGTGGGGAGAGAGAGGAGAAAGTGAAGGGAGAGAAGAGAGAGGAAATGAGGAAGAGGAACATGAACAGGAGGAGAGCGGAGAAAGGAGATACAGAGGAAAGAGGAGAGGAGAGGAGTGAGAGAGAATAGGGGAGAGAGGGAAGATGAGAGGGGAGAGAGGGGGAGGGAGAGGGGAAAGAGTTCGGGTGAGGGGAGGGTGAGGAGAAAGACCCGAGCGACACTGGATCCCGCAGTGGGTTTCAGTTCCCCGTTCAGAGTCAGTGGAGAGAGAGAGAGAGAGAGAGAGAGACAGACAGACAGACAGACAGACAGACAAACAGACAGACAGAAAGAGGCAGAGACAGAGACAGAGGCAGACAAACAGACAGACAGAAATGTAGATAGATATAGACAGTTAGATAAATAGAAAGACAGAAAGACTGATAAATCGATGGACAGTCAGATAGGCAGACAGACTGACAGACAGGCAGACAGAGAGACAAAAGGATAGGCTACATGGACAGACAGACAGGCAGACAGATAGAGAGACAGGTAGACAGACTGAAGTGACAGATCTACATAACTCAGTACGGACTTCAATCACAGCACACCACTGAACGAAAAACGTCTCATGAATACTGAAGAAATTCGAGCAAGATTGACTATCTATCTATCTATAGCCCAACTCCCTAATCCCGCAAAGGGTGGCCGCAGACAAAACGCCTCCAAGTCACTCTGTCACCCACCATTTGATTCCCCTCCCCCCAACTCACCCCCCCCTCCCTCATATACCTCTCAACTCCATCCCTCCACCTCATCCTCGGTCTACCTCTCCCTCTCCCTCCCTCCACCTCACCTACATACACCCTCTTAGTCAGTCTTTCATTCTCCATTCTCTCCACATGTCCAAACCACCTCAGTGTATTTCTCCTAATCTTTTCAACCACATCCACATCTACCCCACAACGTTCCTTCACTTCTTCATTCGTCAACCTGTCCCTCCACGTCACTCCACATGCTCCTCTCAAGTAACTCATTTCCACTGCTCTCACTCTTGACTTGTTCCCATCTTGTAAGGTCCACGCCTCGCTTCCATACGTCAGGGTAGGGATCACAATACCATCATGCAGTGACTTCTTAACTTCCATACTCACCTCCCTATTTCTCATCACTGCTTTCAGTGTACCAACAACCTTTCTTCCCTGCTGTACCCTTTCACGTACTTCATCCCCCAAAGTTCCATCCTTACTCATCACACTACCCAAGTACTTGAATGCACTCACATTCTCCATATCCTCACCATCCAACCTCACTGCACACTCTGTGACTTCATTCCTCTCAAACACCATAACTTTACTTTTGTTTACATTAACTTTCAGCTTCCTCCTCCTACACACTGTCCCAAATTCATTCACCAAACCTTGCAACTCCCATTCATCTTCACTCAACAATACTGTATCATCAGCAAACAGCAGCACCGGAAGCTTCCAAATCTCACCCTCATTCATTAGGGCCACCCCCACATCCACTGCCCTACCTTGCACCTCCTTTACAACCCCATCCATATATATATTAAACAGCCATAGAGACATCACACACCCCTGTTTCAGTCCCACATTGAGATCAAAGAACTCACTCAGCTCACCATCCACTCGCACCGTAGCCCTAGCTCCCTCGTACATACTCTTCACAGCACTTAACAATTTCCCCTCCATTCCATATATTCTCAATACCTTCCACATACCTTGCCTATCTATTCTGTCATAAGCTTTCTCCAAGTCCATGAAGGCAGCATACACTTTCCTTCCCTTCTCTAGATACTTCTCCACTAAACATCTTAGAACAAATATCTGATCTACACACCCTTTTCCCTTCCTAAATCCCCCTTGTTCTTCTCCAACTAGCTCCTCTGTCATATGCCTAACCCTATCAATGAGTATTCTACCATATATTTTACCAGTCACACTAAGAAGGCAAATACCCCTATGGTTACCACATACTTCTCTCTCCCCTTTTCCTTTGTACAGAGGAACAATAATACCTGATTTCCAGTCCTCTGGAACCCTTCCCTCTTCCCAAGCCAATCTACACAACTTCCATATCCACTCCACAACAATCTCACCCCCATACCTAAGCATTTCACCACACATTCCATCAATTCCTGGGGCCTTTCCCAGCTTAATCTTCTTCATCGCTTCCACTACTTCCGACCTACTGATCTCTTCCTCCCTCCTCTCATCTCTTCTTCTCCCAGCCATTCCCCAGCCACTTATACTCACACTGCTCTCACTCTCTACATTCAACAAATCCTCAAAGTGCTCCTTCCATCTCCTCAATTTCTCTCTCTTCTCCACCAACAATCTATTATTCCTATCTTTCACTCCCCTACTATTTCCCCTTTCACACTGCCTTACTTTCTTTACCTCCTTCCAAAACAATTTCTTACTCTCCCTCCATTTCACACTCAGATTCCTCCCAAACTCTTCATCCACTTTCTTCTTACTCTCCTTCACCAGTCTCTTAACCTCCCTTCTCCTGCTCACATATCCCTCTCTCTTCTCTCTCTCATCTTCTCCCCTACCTCTACTCGCCAACCACTCACCATATGCCTTCTTCTTTTGTTCCACAGCTCGTTTCACATCATCATTCCACCATGCTGTCCCTTGCACACCCTTGCATCTCCTCCTCACTCCACAAACCGCCTCACACGCTGCGCTTATCTCTTCCGTGAATATCTTACATACGTCTTCCACCCCTTCCATCTGCTCTAGCTCATACCTTCCCAATCTTTCTTCCACTATGCTCTTATACTCTGTCCTTTTTCTCACTATCTTACAATTTCTCCACTCTTCTCACAGGATTGACACCGATAATAATAATTAAAAAAAAAAATATTTGGTGAAAACATTTATGGATACCCAATTATGGTTTTCCTTACTCATAGACTTAAGAGTTATTATTATTATTATTATTATTATTATTATTATTAGTAGTAGTAGTAGTAGTAGTAGTAGTAGTGGCAGTAGTAGTAATAGAAGTAGTAGTAGTAGTAGTAGTAGTAGTAACAGTAGTAGCAGTGGTAGTAGTAGCAGTAGTAGTAATAGAAGTAGTAGTAATAGTAGGAATTTATTATTATTGTTATCACTATTATTATTGTTATTATTATTATTATTATTATTATTATTATTATTATTACAGTTATTATTATTATTATTATTATTATTATTATTATTATTATTACAGTTATTATTATTATTATTATCATTATTATTATTATTATTATTATATTCCTTAGTATTATTACGCAGTTCAGTTTCAACTCTATGTGTGGTGAGGGGAATAAAAAGGCAAGTATAATCTCTCTCTCTCTCTCTCTCTCTCTCTCTCTCAATTCTTAGGAGAGCGAGGCAACTTAGTTAATTGACGATGCTTACCTGTCGCTGACGCGTCGATGGGAAACTACGGGGAAATTAATAACGCACCTGCTGTACCCCACCTGAGAGAGAGAGAGAGAGAGAGAGAGAGAGAGAGAGAGAGAGGAAGGTAGATAGACAGATAGATAGACGTAGATGGATAAAGAGATAGATAGGCAGATACATCGATGGACAGACAGATAGGCAGGCAGACTGATAGACAGGCAAACAGGTGGACAGATAGATAGACAAACAGACAGACAGAAAGAGTGGCTACATAGACAGACAGGCAGACAGACAAAAAGATAGACAGACAGATAGACAGAGTGAAGTGACAGATCTAGGTACCTCAATATCGGCTTCAATCACAGCACAACACTGAGCGAAAAACATTTCATGAATATTGATGAAATTGGAGCGAGATTGACGCCGAAAATAAATGAAAAAAGCGAAATTAGATGAGAAAAAATGTATGGATGCCTAATTTTGGCTTTCCTTACCCATAGAGTTATTCAAGAGCTAGTAGTAGTAGTAGTAGTAGTAGTAGTAGTAGTAATAGTAGTAGTAGTAATAGCAGCAGTAGTAATAATAACAGTAATGTGTTATTATTATTACTATTATTATTGTTATCATCGTTATTATTATTATTATTATTATTATTATTATTATTATTATTTATTATTATTATTATTATTATTATTGTTATCATTAATACCGTAATATCATTATTATTATTATATAGTTCAGTCTTAAACCCATGTGTGATGAGGGGAATAAAATGAAAAAAGGTATAATCTCTCTCTCTCTCTCTCTTAATCTACCTACCTACCTACCTACCTTCCAACCTACTTACCAAACTATTCCTATGTTTGTCTTCGTTTGTCTATTAGTCTATCTATCTTCTTAATCAACGCTCTCTCTCTCTCTCTCTCTCTCTCTCTCTCTCTCTCTCTCTCTCTCTCTCTCTCCCCAATCTCTAAGGAGAACGAGGCGCCCTATCTAACTGACGATGCTTACCTGGCGCTGACACGTCGACAGGTAACCACTGGGGATATTAATAACGCACCTGTTGTACCCCACCTGAGAGAGAGAGAGAGAGAGAGAGAGAGAGAGAGACAGAGAGAGAGAGACAGACAGACAGACAGACAGACAGAGAGGAAGAAATAAAGACCACCTAGATCCACTTAGAACCACTTAGATCCACTTAGATCCATTTAGACCCGATTAAAAATCTACTTAGATCCACTTACATCCACTTAGAACCATTTAGAACCACTTAGATCCATTTAGATACACAGAGAGCCACTTAGGTCCACTTAGAACAAATTAGACCCACTTAAAACCAATTAAAACTATTAAGAACAACTTCGACCAGCTTAGAACCGCTTAAATCCACTTAGAACACACTTAGATCCACTTACGACCACTTAGATCCATTAAGATCCACTTAGAACCAATTAGATCCTCTTAGAACCTCTTAAATCCACTTAGAACC
>NC_137057.1:43090520-43103020 GCF_032717465.1 Coenobita brevimanus
TCTTCTTACCTTCCTCCCCTCCCTTCGTATAAAAAAGAATATGATAACCAGTAACACAGTAAAGGAGTGACTGAGTCCGTTTTGCACATGCGTCACGTTTGGTCGACTTTCTGGAGTGGGTTAGAGCCCCACTGACTGCCACTGAAACTTTGGGTGGACGCTCACGAAGTAATTGAAGTCTGGAGCTACTTTTAATATTCTCTCTCCCATTCGACTGTCTTCTGTTTCACCGTCTGTGCCTTGTGTCTGTCTAACCATACCACTGTCTACTACCACAATCTTCTGTTTCACCGTCTGTGCCTTGTGTCTGTCTAACCATATCACTGTCTACTACCACACTCTTCTGTTTCACCGTCTGTGTCTTGTGTCTGTCTAACCATACCACTGTCTACTACCACAATCTTCTGTTTCACCGTCTGTGCCTTGTGTCTGTCTAACCATACCACTGTCTACTACCACAATCTTCTGTTTCACCGTCTGTGCCTTGTGTCTGTCTAACCACACCACTTTCTACTACCACAATCTTCTGTTTCACCGTCTGTGCCTTGTGTCTGTCTAACCATACCACTGTCTACTACCACAATCTTCTGTTTCACCGTCTGTGGCCTGTGTCTGTCTAACCATACCATTGTCTACTACCACAATCTTCTGTTTCACCGTCTGTGCCTTGTGTCTGTCTAACCATACCACACTGACAATTATCACTTACCTTCTGTTTCATCGTCACTGTCTTTCATCTGTTCTATAATATGTACCGTACACCCATTGCTACTACTCTTCTTTTTCACCAAAAGATAGATATATAGATAGACAGATAGATAGATAGATAGATAGATAGATAGAGAGAGAGAGACAGACAGACAGACAGACAGACAGACAGACAGACAGACAGACAGAAAACCAGAGACGGAGACAGAGACAGCCAGAGACCGAGAGAGGTCAGACCAGAATATATCCAGACAGACACAGAAAATCCGATAGACAAATACCCAATAGATAAACACACTGACCTGAACATCACCACCTACCCGTCTCCACGACCATCACCTCCACTTGATCAATAACCTAATATGACCCCTACTTTAATTCAACAGAGAGGTCAAAGTGTGTTAAAGATTTTCAGGGTTATTGGCCATCAGGAAAAGTTAAAATGACTCAACTTCCTTACACACACACACACACACACACACACACACACACACACACACACACACACAAAATCTTTCTATTTTAGGCTGAACTGTGTCATTTTTGCATCCACTACTCTATCGGTTGTCGCAAGTCTATGTATCTGTATATCTAGCTATGTCTATCTGTTTAATCATTCTTTGACAGACGGCTTAATCCAGCAAGGGGTGGCCACAAACAAATCGCCTCCACGTCACCCTCTCTTCTGTCATGTGACTGTCCTCGCCCCAACTCACACAACCCTCTTTCATACATCTCGCCACTCCATCCCTCCATTTCATCCTTGGTGTCTTTTCCCTCCAACTCACACATCTCTCTCTCTCTCTCTCTCTCTCTCTCTCTCTCTCCAAAATACTGAGGAAATCTGAATCCCCTTCCTGCCCCTTCTATTCGCACATATACTTCCTTTGCCTCTCGCCTCCTCTCGATCGCACAATAACCTCCGTCGTGATGGTTTCCCCGCCTTGGTATCATCTTGGTAGCGAGAGAGAGAGAGAGAGAGAGAGAGAGAGAGAGAGAGAGAGGATCAAACTATCGCTCCCTCCTAGTTTCCTCGGGCCATCTGCACAGCTCCTTGAAGACGATCACTCCATCTCAGAAAAATTGGGTTGGCTATTGACGAGAAGACGACCTGGAAAATGGCAATATAAAAAAACAAAAGAACTTACATTTCCTTGTCAGAAAAAAGAAAATATACCATTCCTATATTGCATTGCTGATTCTGTTATTATTTTCAAAACGTAGAGAAACAAAAGGCTTTCAGTATGTATATGGATAGATAAAGAGAGAGAGAGAGAGAGAGAGAGAGAACCTCCAGTGTACTGTAAAGGATTTAGGGTAATGGCAAAAATTGAGGTAGAGGTGTTAATATGTGTGTATGATATTGTTGGGAGGTCCTGTCTGTTTTAATGCCTGAGGACACACACACACACACACACACACACACACACACACACACACACACACACACACACACACACACACACACACACACACTAACACACGCTTGCACACACATACATAAATAAGCACATACAGTATATATGTAGGCATGAGTCTCTCTCTCTCTCTCTCTCTCTCTCTCTCTCTCTCTCTCTCACACACACACACACACACACACACACACACACACACACGGTCACGTCCACTGATCTCAACTTTTAATTCATATGTGTCCATCTAAAGCCTGATATTACTGAATGATACACGAACCTGAGAATAAGTATCATTTATATCTCTGGCTTATTTAAATGGCTTGGACTTAACTAATAACTGAGGAAGAAAATAATATTTATTTATGTACTAGCAGGGATACGCGGCGTTGCCCGGGCCAAAAAGGTGAACACACTAATCGTATTTGTTCTAGTTCACTCTTTCTGCTCCAGAAAGACCATGTACCTCTTATGCCTTTGAAGAGGGATTATAAGAGGTCCAGGAACTTTCTATTTCAGCTTTCGCAGACTAACGCACAGTACTTGTGCACACTTGTTTACTATTACCGGTAACCTCAAATGACCTCCGACCAGTGACCTCAAAATGACTTCGGAGGTCAACCTCAAATAGCTTATGTCCTAAATGGAGGTCATATGAGTCTCCATGCCCAAAATTGGACTGCAGGGGTACCCGGCGTTGCCCGGGCCGTAGAGGCGAACACTCCACCGGTGACCTCAAATGACTCAGATCTGTATTTTGTCCCTCCTAAAACCATCCTTGGGACTCCCTGATTCAGAATATATATGGGTCTGGGGGTCTCTGGCCCTTGGTTTGGGCCTGATTGAAGGACAAACAAACAAACAAGCAAACAACGCGGCTCTTTCATAGAGAGAGAGAGAGAGAGAGAGAGAGAGAGAGAGAGATGTATGGATGGATGGATGGAGGGATGGATGGATGTGTGTATTTTTCTGCTCATTCTACTTTACTACCTTCAATTCTTTTTTTTTTTTTTTTTTAAGAAGAATAGAGGAAGGAAAAATAAATTACATAAGAAAAAAAACACACCAGATTACAGGTGTCCTCCATTCATTAAGAAAATTGCAACAGGTGAACTTGCTGTTACTTCCTTCCTGCAACTTCTAATTAATTTCTAAGCTATGCACATACTGGCTACAGTGACGGGGTGAGATTGTCCCTTTACTCCTTCACATCCCCTCTTAAATGTCTACCTTCGGATAGGATCGAACCCGGGTCAGAAGGATTGGTAGACACAAGGATTACCTACTGAAGTGCAGGAGGCTCCAGTCATGTGGTGTCTTGCTTTTTTTTTTTTTTTTTTAAGGTAGCTAAAATGAGAAGAAGGAAAGAAAGAAAGATGGGTAGACAGACAGGCAGACAGACAGGTAGATATTTAGATAGGAAAGAAAGAAAGAAAGAAAGAAAGAATGATAGACAGATAGATACACAAACAGGCAGACAGATAGATATTTAGAAAAGGAAAGATAAATTGATAGATAGATAGACAGCTAGGCTGAAAGACAGACAGATTTTGATAGAAAAGGAAAGCAAGAAAGAAAGATACCGGTAGATAGAGACAGATAGATAGATAGATAGATAGATAAACGGACAGATAGATAGATAAAGACTGATAGATAGATAGAAGAGGGGCAAATAGATAAATATAAAGAAATAAGAAAGATAAAACAACGATAGATTGATAGACACATAGATAGACAGACAGATAGAAAGAGAGATAGACAGATAGACAGTTTCTCAAAAATCTTGCGGAACTCCATATATACTTCGAAGACACAGAGAAAGTAACGTGTAACTTCAAAGGGGAGAGGCAGGTAAGGGCGTAACACCTTTCCGAGTCTGACTGTGTCTGAGGCCTGATTCAATTTTTACTAAGCCATTCCCTTGCCAACTCTCTCCCGGGGCCTGAGAGAGAGAGAGAGAGAGAGAGAGAGAGAGAGAGAGAGAGAGAGAGAGAGAGAGAGAGAGAGAATCAGTGGCAATGTGAGAATGTGATGTGTAATTAGAAGTGTGTGTGTGTGTGTGTGTGTGTGTGTGTGTGTGTGTGTGTGTGTGTGTGTGTGTGTGTGTGTGTGTGTGTGTGTGTGTGTGTGTGTGAGAGAGAGAGAGAGAGAGAGAATTAGTGGCAATGTGAGAGTGCGAATGTGTAATTAGAAGTGTGTGTGTGTGTGTGTGTGTGTGTGTGTGAGAGAGAGAGAGAGAGAGAGAGAGAGAGAGAGAGAGAATCAGTGGCAATGTGAGAATGTGAATGTGTAACTAGAAGTGTGTGTGTGTGTGTGTGTGTGTGTGTGTGTGTGTGTGAGAGAGAGAGAGAGAGAGAGAGAGAGAGAGAGAGAATTAGTGGCAATGTGAGAATGTGAATGTGTAATTAGAAGTGTGTGTGTGTGTGTGTGTGTGTGTGTGTTCTTACCTAATTGTTCTTACCTAATTGTATCTTTACAGGAATGAGTCAAGCTCGTACTGTCCCGTGTCTTAAACCATATTTATCGTACATATCCTTAAACTTGTGAATTGTTTTGGCACACACTATTTCATTCGGTAGTGCATTCCATTGATCAATTGCTCTGTTTGGGAAACTGAATTTCCTTACGTCTTTATCACCTCTCTTCTTATGCAGTTTTTTGCAGTGTCCTCTTGCTGATGCTTCTCCATATGTTAAGTAATCATTTATGTCTATTTTCTCCTTTCCTGATATGCATTTATATAGCATTATCATGTCACCTCTTTTCCTTCTCTCCTGTAGTGTTGGTAGATTCAGTTTATTTAGTCTTTCTTCGTAGCTTAGGTCCCTTAAGCTTGGTATCCATCTTGTAGCTGCCCATTGAACTTTTTCAATCTTGTCTATATGCTTTTTGACATGAGGACTTCAGACTACTGATGCATATTCCAGGGTTGGTCTAATGAATGATGTTATTATCCTTCTTAGCATGTCTTCATTTATGTATGTGAATGCTATTCTCATATTTGCAAGCAGTGTATACATGTTCCGCACCTTCTCGCTGATGTGGTCAGCCGGAGATAGTCTGTTATTGATAATCACACCTAGGTCTTTCTCTCTTTCTGATGTGTATAGGGTTTTATTTCCTAACTTATAATCCCAATCAGGTCTTTTTCCACTTTTACTAAACTTGATTACATGACACTTGTCCACATTGAATTCCATATGCCATGTACTACTCCATTCATGAAGTTTATTTAATTTTTCTTGTAGCTCTTTACAAGAGTCTGTGTTAGTAATTCTCCTTTGTATTTTTGCATCATCTGCAAACATATTCAGATAGCTCTCATTTTCAGTGTTACTGTTTATATCATTTATATACACTAAAAACATGATTGGTGCCAGCACTGAACCCTGTGGTACTCCACTAGTCACTTCTTTCCATGATAGGTAGTTTCCTCTTAGTACTGTCCTCATTTCTCTTTTTATGAGAAAGTCTTGCATCCAACAAAACAGTTTGCCTCGAATTCCTCCTTGATGGTACAGTTTCCATAAAAGTCTTTGGTGTGGTACTGTGTCAAAAGCTTTCTTGAAATCTAAATAGATACTGTCCACCCATCCTTCCCTTTCCTGTATTGTGTTTGTTACTCTGTCATAGTAGCTCAACAGATTAGTAAAACATGATTTTCCTTTTCTGAAACCAAACTGTCTTTCTGTTATCATACTGTGTTCTTCTAGATGATTTACCCAAGCTTTTCTTATAAGTTTTTCTAATACCTTGCTTACAACACTGGTCAGTGATACTGGTCGGTAGTTGAGTGGATTTTGTCTATTTCCTTTCTTGAATAAGGGGACAATATTTGCTTTTTTCCAAATATCAAGTAGTTTACCTTGACTCAAGGATTTCTTGAAAATTAAAAATAATGGTTTACTTAACTCCTTTGCACATTCTCGTAATACCCAACATGAAATTTCATCAGGACCACTTGCTTTTCCTCTGTCTAATCTACTTAACTCCTGTATTACTTTTTCTGCTATTTGTATATCTGGTAGTATGTGTGGACATGCGTGTTCCACATAGTCCCTCTCAAAATTTTTTTTCTTCTGTAAAAACTAATTGGAAATTCTTATTTAGTGCTTCACAAATATCTTTCTCTTGTGTATAAGTGATTCCCTCGTCCGTAATGGATTGTATTATATCTTTTACTTTAGTTTTGCTTCTGATATAGCTGTAAAACAGCTTTGGTTGATCACTACTTTTATTTATTATATCCTCCTCAAACTGTTTTTGGGCTTCCCTCCTTATTCTTGTATAGTCGTTTCTTGCCTGTTTGTAATTGTTATACGCCCTTTCACTATTGTGTCTTCTGTATCTATTCCACAACAAATCTCTTCTTTCTTTTGATTTTTTACATTCTGTATTGAACCATTTCTGTATTTTCTTATCTGCTTCTTTGTGCTGTGGGATGTGCTTCTGGACTCCTATTTCATAAAATTCACAAAATCTTTTATATACAGCATTTAAATCTTGTCCTCTAAACTCATTTTCCCAATCAACTTCTAAGAAATACTTCTTTAGGTCATGATAATTTCCCTTTTTATAGTTTAGGCTCTTTTTGTAACTATCATTGCTGTTTACTATGTCATATGCTATCCTGAAGCTATAATTTAGTACTGCATGATCGCTTTTGCCGAGTGGAGGGTGATATATTAAACTGTCAATATCATTTTCTTGCCTTGTAAATATTAGATCTAGCACTGAAGGTACATCAAGTCCTCTTTTTCTGGTGGTTTCCCTCACATGTTGCGTTAAGAAAAACTCTTGTACGAGATCCAGGAGCTTATGGTCCCAACAGCTTTCTTGGCTATTTATATCTAGAGTATTCCAATTTATATTTGTATTGAAGTTCTCAGTTAGTATAATTCTTTCCTATTTCTCTTCCATTTTATGTAGCAATGATCTTGCACTCTGAATTGTACTCTCTGCCAGGTCTTCATATTCGTCTCTTTCCCATGTGTTTGATCTGAGTGGCATGTACAAATTGGCTACAATTACTTTACCTTCAGATGTGTCGATCTCTACTGCAATCAGTTCTACTTGTGATGGTATATCTAGTTTTATTTCCTTGACTTTTAGATTTTTCTTAGTTAATATTATAATTCCTCCTCCTTTTTTTAAATTTCTGTCTCTTCTCCATATATTGTATTCCTCTAAGTTTAGTATGTCATTTGATATCCTTGGTATTAATTTTGTTTCAGTTAAGCATATTATTTGTGGTTCATTTTCTCTGACATAATCATTCATCTCTAGTAATTTAGATACCATTCCATCTACATTTGAGTACATCAATTTTATCATCTTGTTTATATACTTGTCATGACATGGTTCTACTACCTTCCTCCTTTTTCTTCCATCCTGTTTGTGTACCACTTTCGTACCTGCAATCCTATTACTTTGTAAAAAAATTTCTTCTTCTCCTCTTCTGATCTTCCCTCATTTTTTGTTTTTGCTTCCTCCCTTTTCTCTTTCAGTAATTCCAGTTCCTCTTGTGTTAGGCATCTTTTTATCCATACATTTTTGAACTCCTCTTTTTCCTTAAGATTCTTTGCATTTTTTAGTATCTCTTCCACAGTGTTTACACCCTGGAAAGTCACCTTTAGAGGTCTTGTCTTGCTTTTCTCGTATTTCCCTAACCTTTTGTGTTCCTCTATTTTTTTACTACAGATTTCCTCTGATACTTCTTTCAGTAAGCTCATTACATTTGCCATCTCCTTTTTGTCTCTTGTGATCTTGTTTTTAACTTCTTCCTCTTCTATACCAGTGATTACTATTGATTTGTTTATCTCTACTGAATCTCTGACTAACTTTGGATTGTTTTGGATTATTCTTTTCACCTCCTTTTCAATGCTTTTTTCCTCCACCCTTGTTTCTAAGTCTTTCTTTACTTTCACCATTTCAGCATACGTGGTTTCTACATCATTTTTGTAGCTTTGCACAGCTTCATTCACTTGTGTTATCTTCTCCTCAATATCACTGCTCTGGTTAATAAGACTGCTAACTTGCCTAATTGTCTCTGTGTCATTTTTGAACTCTTCCATAACACTCTCGTGATTGACTACTGTACTTGCCATTTCACTCATTTTCTTCCTAAGTGTACTCAGTTCCACTGTTAGTTCACTGATGGTTGTGTCTTTCTTATTGGCCTCCCTTCCTAGTTTTTCTATTTCTTCCTTTTGCAAGTGCATCTGCTTCTTTATTTCATCAATTTCATTTTTGAAAGCCATTTCTAGTTTGTTTACACGTTCAACCAGTCTATTGTGAGTCTCTACTTCAACCAGTTCTTGGTAGAAATCATCATTTTGCTTTTTACCTTTATCCCTTTTCTTTTCCAAATTTGCTTTACTGAAGTATGTATCCATTTTGCAATACTTAAAGTGCAAAGCATGTACTTACAATCTCCGTGTTGTTGTAGTCTAAACAAACCTCAGAGATGACTCAGCGGATTCTTTCGTCTTGGTTCTATTTCCTGTTTGAACAAGTCTTGTTTAAACTTATTTTTTTTTTTTCCTTTTAATAATGAACAATCATTTAGTCTAACCTGGTACTGAGCTTGACTCATACAAAGATACTATTCAGGTAATGCCACTGGCCGTCGTGATTTGGTACGGAGCGCCGGTGTCGCACGTCCGCCTAGATTGAATCCCTCTGTGTGTGTGTGTGTGTGTGTGTGTGTGTGTGTGTGTGTGTGTGTGTGAGAGAGAGAGAGAGAGAGAGAGAGAGAGAGAGAGAGAGAGAGAGAGAGAGAGAATTAGTGGCAATGTGAGAATGCGAATGTGTAATTAGAAGTGTGTGTGTGTGTGTGTGTGTGTGTGTGTGTGTGTGTGTGTGTGTGTGTGTGTGTGTGTGTGTGTGTGTGTGAGAGAGAGAGAGAGAGAGAGAGAGAGAGAGAGAGAGAATTAGTGGCAATGTGAGAATGCGAATGTGTAATTAGAAGTGTGTGTGTGTGTGTGTGTGTGTGTGTGTGTGTGTGTGTGTGTGTGTGTGAGAGAGAGAGAGAGAGAGAGAGAGAGAGAGAGAGAGAGAGAGAGAGAGAGAGAGAGAATTAGTGGCAATGTGAGAATGCGAATGTGTAATTAGAAGTGTGTGTGTGTGTGTGTGTGTGTGTGTGTGTGTGAGAGAGAGAGAGAGAGAGAGAGAGAGAGAGAGAGAGAGAGAGAGAGAGAGAATTAGTGGCAATGTGAGAATGCGAATATGTAATTAGAAGTGTGTGTGTGTGTGTGTGTGTGTATGTGTGTGTGTGTGTGTGTGTGTGTGTGTGTGTGTGTGTGTGTGTGTGTGTGTGTGTGTGTGTGTGTGTGTGTGTGTGTGTGTGTGTGTGTGTGAGAGAGAGAGAGAGAGAGAGAGAGAGAGAGAGAGAGAGAATAGATGACACAGAGAGAATAATGGAGGGAGAGAGAGAGAGAGAGAGAGAGAGGGAATAATGGAGAGAGAGAATGTACGAAGCGAAGGAAGAAAGAAAATGGAGCACAGACAGAGAGAAGGAAAACATGAGAAGGAAAACACGAGAAGAAAAAGCACAGGTAAAACAAAAAGCTAACACACACAGGAAATGAGGGAGAGAGACAAAGGAAGACAGACAGACGCGAAGGAAGAAAGAAAAACAGACAGATACTAGGAAGGAAAAACACGAGTAGAAAAAGCACAGGTAAATCAGTAAGCCAAAACACACACAGGAATGAAGGAGAGAGAGAGAGGGGGGAAAACAGAGAGAGAGACGAAAGAGGGACAAATGAGAAGAACTGGCCTAGGGTCAAATCGAATCAGGTCAGTGTTAAGGAGAGTCTGGCAAATACGGACAGCTGGTGGTGGGGATGGTGTGGTGAGGTCAGCGATTTTCCAGACTGGCTCATTGATTCTCCCCAATGTCCTTATTTGTCTGTCTGATTGTGTGGTTACCAGTTTTATTTTCTATTATTTTACTGGTTCTTTTGTCTGTCATCTTACGTGGAGTTGACTGATATATCCTTAGTGATTCTGTCTGTTCTTTTTGCCGTGTGATTCAGGGAAGTTATTTCTTTTATTTTATTTTACTGATTCTGTCCAAATTTCCCCATTCTGCGTCTAATTATGTATGGTTTTACCGTTTTGGTCAATATTTCCCTATAATTAGACCATTCCCATTTGCAGGCTTTCAAAATCATATCAAAATCTGTTAACACCAGTCTGAACGAATGATCTGCAGAGTTAAGTAGCTCTCGAGACGTCATTTTTTTTACAGAAACACAATATACATTTCTTTACTTCGACAGTTCTTTACTCCCACCTCGAATGCATATTAAAATCTAAGTGGCAGGGTGAGAGGCACGGGGGAGGGGGGGGTGATGGAAGAGGCAGGATGAGTGAGACAGGGTGAGAGATAAGGCAAGGTAAGAGTGAGACAGGGTAAGGTAATGAGTGAGGCAGGGTAAAGGTGAGGCAGGGCGAAGGAGGGGAAGGTGACGTTATCATAACAACCTATTACACACCCTACATCAGGTACATAATTAAAGTGATAACAACTCTTTACCTTTTACCTTTTCTATCTGTCGCAGGTGTGGGAAAAAGACGTTACCATAGCAACGTATTACACACCCTTTATCAGGTATATAATTAAAGTGGTACTAGCTGTTTACCTTTTATAATTGTCGCAGGTGTCATTTAGGTACGTTGGTTCACCTGAGTCTTAATGTTCAGCCATGGTCATAAATTTTGCGACACTTATCTATCGTCTTAGGCCGGGTCTTTGTGTCGGAGAGAGACAGAGAGAGAGAGAGAGAGAGACAACAATTATCGACTCTAACACCGTACCGACATTAGTATCAGTCTTGCTGCTTCTCTGTATGACCTGCTGTGTTCGCTCTGCCCATCGATACAGATATTCCACGTCAGTCTCTATCCTCCCTTCTATGGCCACGAACCTAACGCATTCGTGGGTAAACAAAGAGGAGACACGAACGAGGTAGGTGGTGGGCTTTTTTATGTGTCTCAGTAGGAACGTTTTATTCGTGCAAAAGCGATTTGTTGAAGTGAAAATAAAAGAAAAGCAATTTCCACTTCAAATACCAGTTCATTTTACGACTATCTATCTATCTGTTTATCTATCTATCTATCTATAACTATCTGTCTGTCTGTCTATTCATCTATCCGTCTATTTATCTATCTACATGCCTATCTATCTATCTATCTACGTATCTATCTATCTGTCTATCTGTCTGTTTGTCCATCTATCTATTTATCTATTCCTTATCTATCTATCTGTCCATCCATCCATCTATCTACTTGTCTATCTATCCATCTATCTATCTCCCTATCTACCCATCCATCTATCTATCTATCTATCTATAGGTGACACCTTAATCCCGTAAGGGGTGGCCATAAACAAATCACCCCCATTTCGCCCTATCCCCTGCCATTTCGCTGCCCTTCCCCCAACCCATACTTCCCTCTCTCATTTCACGTATGAATAGAATTTATTAGATACGCTACTTTACCGCTCTTTATAGCAACGAGATTTTTTTTTTTTTTTTTTTTACTTTTGGAAAAATATTAAGCAGTTAATTTTACAGCCTCCTCCTTCCTTATCGTGATGTCTTTGTTCCGTCTTCACGTCAAGTAAGGAAGCTCCCTAACACCTCTTCCTCAGCGATTTGTTTTTGGATCCTGCTAACTTATACAATTTTGTACTTATGCTGAGTGAGGCGATACTTGAATGATTTAAGCAACTCCGGAGAGAACAGTAATTAATAGTAAGCAATTCACTCGCTTAGGAAGAGGTGTTAGGAAGCTTCCTTAACTGACGAGAATACGGATCGAAGACGTCAGAGACTTTTGTATGTAAACACACACACACACACACACACACACCTGGCACTATAAATCTTCTCTCTCTCTCTCTCTCTCTCTCTCTCTCTCTTGCAAACGCGGGTGTAATGATGCTGATACTTAGCTGAGAGAAATTCCTAGCCAGCAAACCAATGTCTTTTCTTGGAGTCAAGCTTTCTTTGACTGGTCCCGTCTCGCTTCGCCCAAAATGCAATATTGTCTAGCTTACCTGAAACACCGCAGAGTGAATAAATCGCCACCAGACAGACGTAAAGGGAGACTTATGACGCAGAAATGGTATTCAACAGGTACTTGAGGTCCCTGAGTTACTAGTTTACGCTGCGGGGTTAAAGTATAGCCATCTGGACCTCCTCCTCCAACCTCAACGTCCGCCTCCAAGTTGTAAGAAATGGCAAGTGGGTCTGGGCATGAGAACAGACTGCCACCTTCCCTGCCGCTCCTGCTCCTGCTTCTGTTTCTGCTTCTGCTAGGTGGGTCATGGTTCATGTATGCATTTATATATGATAAAAAAAAAATCTGTTG
>NC_137057.1:43105520-43140520 GCF_032717465.1 Coenobita brevimanus
TCTGCCAGTTGTAGTCTAATGTGGCCATGACATTTTTTATTATATTAGTATTTCTATTAGAACTTGTCTGTTTATTGATGTGTGATGTTGAGTCATATGATCTTTTATAGAACCGGATTGTAGGTATGGTTAAACGTCTGCTTAGTGTGGTTGTGGTCATACCAATATATTTCATGTGACGAAGTTTACAACCTTCGTGTGGGCAAGTGAATTCATAAACTACATTGGTATGTTGAAGTTTGTTGGTTTGTTGAGCTGTGTTGTTTTTCATAATCATGTTGCTAACTTTCCTGTTTTTGTAGTAAACAATTAAACTGAGCTTGTCTGAGGGGAGAACACATGATGTGTTACGTGTTACAATCTCTCTAAGTACACGTTCATCCGTTTTATAAGCAGGGGACATCTGATTACCATAATACACATTGTGGGTAACAGTATGGGGAAGCGGTTGGACATTTGTGGTTGAGACTTGTTTTGAAATAAATTGACATATTTCTCTGTCAACTATTTGATTGGAATAACCATTGTTAATTAAGATCTGCTTTAATTTAGTTACTTCTGAGTGGAAGAGTTCCCACGATGAGCAGTTGATATGAGCACGACGTAAGTATGACCTGATAACTGACAATTGGTACCGCTGCGGACACTCACTCAACAACCCACTCCGTCCCATCATCTCCCAGGTAACCACACCAACGTATACAACAGCGAGACAAGTAAATCAAATCATTACACCATACATTCCAGCGAAGTTTTCCCTGAAGTCCACAGACCAGTTCATAGACATTATCCGCTCTACTCGACCCAGCGGACTCTTGGCTTCGTTAGATGTTGAAAGCCTCTTCACTAACGTACCAGTAGACCAAACTATACAGATAATTTTAGAAAATGTGTATCACCATCCAACCCTGTGCCCACCTAAGATCTCAACCCACAACTTGGAAACATTACTGAGAGCATGCACCACCGAAGCTCCCTTTCGCAGCCCAGACGGTAAGCTGTATCAGCAGGTTAACGGAGTCAGCATGGGTTCACCCCTGGGCCCAACATTTGCTGCCTTTTACATGTGTCACCTAGAAAACAAAGTGTTAGAAGATACCAACCTGCGTCCAACCACGTATTGTCGCTATGTTGATGATATCTATGTGGTCGTTAGAGACGAAAACCACCTTAAACAACTAAGAACTGCCATGGAACATAACTCAATATTAAAATTTACCTATGAGATAAGTGCAAACAACAAAATCCCTTTTCTTGATGTATTAATAGAAGAGGAGAATGGTAACTATAAAACCTCCGTATATCGTAAAGCTACGGACTTGGGTAGATGCCTTAATGCTGTGAGTGAGTGTCCGCAGCGGTACCAATTGTCAGTTATCAGGTCATACTTACGTCGTGCTCATAGGAACTGCTCATCGTGGGAACTCTTCCACTCAGAAGTAACTAAATTAAAGCAGATCTTAATTAACAATGGTTATTCCAATCAAATAGTTGACAGAGAAATATGTCAATTTATTTCAAAACAAGTCTCAACCACAAATGTCCAACCGCTTCCCCATACTGTTACCCACAATGTGTATTATGGTAATCAGATGTCCCCCTGCTTATAAAACGGATGAACGTGTACTTAGAGAGATTGTAACACGTAACACATCATGTGTTCTCTCAGACAAGCTCAGTTTAATTGTTTACTACAAAAACAGGAAAGTTAGCAACATGATTATGAAAAACAACACAGCTCAACAAACCAACAAACTTCAACATACCAATGTAGTTTATGAATTCACTTGCCCACACGAAGGTTGTAAACTTCGTCACATGAAATATATTGGTATGACCACAACCACACTAAGCAGACGTTTAACCATGCACCTACAATCCGGTTCTATAAAAGATCATATGACTCAACATCACACATCAATAAACAGACAAGTTCTAATAGAAAATACTAATATAATAAAAAAATGTCATGACCACATTAGACTACAACTGGCAGAAGCACTTCTCATACGTGAAAACACGCCGGCCATAAACAACCAAACTACCGGACTAGATCGTACCCTCAAACTGTTTAAATACACAAAGGCCCGACCACAAGCAGCGACAATTACAAATGAACATTACACACACAATAACACAACTGGCAACACTACACAGCCACAAACACCCACTCACCCATACAACCTTCGCAGTCAACCACGTAGCTCATAGCTGACTACACCTATAAGGTTTGTCTCTTTTATCTATACACTTTTAACTGTAGCTCATACTTGACTTCACCTAAAGGGTTTGTCTCTTTTATCCATACTCTTGTAACTCTACACTTTTATTTGTCGTTGTTGTACATTTCAGTATATATATTGTATAGGTTTATGTTGTATATGTCATGTTTTATAGTGTATTGTATCTATATTACAGTCGCTGATGATGTGTAAGGATACACGAAACGTCCTACAAAAATTGAAAATAAATAATTAATAAAATATAGTTACGACATGGATCTTGGACATATTATCTACAACCTGAATCATAGTGTAAAACAATGTGTAAGAAAACTCGAAAAGATCAACAGAAAAATAGTGAACAATGGCTACGCCTTGGTCTTTAATGATTTTTGTATATATATATATATATATATATATATATATATATATATATATATATATATACTTGTTTCCTGCACCATGATGAGGATCCATCACAAATTCTAACCAACTCCTCCTTGATCCGCTGCCCACCTATCCATTAGATTTCAGTGAAATCTTATCACAACTTTCTGAGACATTTTTTTTACACAAAGAGACACGGATGAATACATAACCTCCGTCCTACGTCATTGGCGGTGTTAAATATCACGGTGAATTATGAAAAGTAAATCGCTCAGGAAGATGTGCCACGAAGCTTCCCATGTTCTCTCAAACAGGGCCATTACACCCAACTTACTCCATCCTGTCAACTTCAGGATGTGCCGACACAACGCAGCCGAGTGGACGTGGATGGGGACGTGTGAACTACAGCCGACCGGACCCTCTGACTTGGATACCTTCCTCTTACTATCCCTCAATCCCACTGACAATAACACCACCACAAACATCACCACAATCACTTCCACAGATACCACGACCACTGACTCCACCAGAATCACTTCCACAGACACCACCACAAACACCACCACCACAAACTACACAGACACTTCATTATCAGACTTTAATTTGGATGCTAAAATTTCGAATGTTGTTCCAGATGATGAAATTATAACTCTGAGTATCACCGATGATATATTAATAGCAGTTATTCATGTTAACACAACCACCACAGCTACCAACACTACCCCTGCCACCACTGCTACCATCACTGCCACCACCACTACCAACACAACCTCTCCCACCACAGCCACCACCAATGACAATACCACTACACCATTCACCACAACTGCCACATAACCACTACCACAACTGACTTCACGATCACTACCACCACACCTAACATTGACACCACTACCACACGTACCAGCACTATCACTACCACCACAACCACCAGCATTACCACAACTACCACCTCTCCAACTACCATAAGAGAGTTCAGCATACGCGTACGATGCTCACTGATTTCCCTCCAAGATTACACCGCCGTCACCAGTTAAGATACAAGGCACGATGCTAACACCATGATGATCAGTAAGTCGTGTGTGTGTGTGTGTGTGTGTGTGTGTGTGTGTGTGTGTGTGTGTGAGAGAGAGAGAGAGAGAGAGAGAGAGAGAGTGAAAGAGAGAGAGTCCAGTTATCTTCAGTGAACTCCATCCCACCCAACCCCACCATTACCCCACTACACACCACCCAACCCCACCATTACCCCACTGCACACCACCCAACCCCACCATTACCCCACTGCACACCACCCAACCCCACCATTACCCCACTGCACACCACCCAACCCCACCATTACCCCACTGCACACCACCCAACCCCACCATTACCCCACTGCACACCACCCATCCCCACCATTACAACACTACATTCCACCCATCCCCACCATTACTCCAGTGCACCCCACCCAACCCCACCATTACCCCACTGCACACCACCCAACCCCACCATTACTCCAGTGCACCCCACCCAACCCCACCATTATCCCACTGCACACCACCCAACCCCACTGCACACCACCCACCCCATTACCCCACAGCACTCCACCCAACCCCACCATTACTCCAGTGCACCACACCCAACCCCACCATTACCCCACTGCACCTCACCCAACCCCACCATTACCCCACTGCACCTCACCCAACCCCACCATTACCCCAGTTCTCCACACCCACCCCACCACTGCTCCACTGCACGGCACCCAATCCCAATTTTACCACACTGCACCCAACCCAACCCCACCATTACCACACTACACTCCACCCAACCCCACCATTACCACACTACACTCCACCCAACCCCACCATTACCACACTGCACCCCACCAACCCCACCATTATCCCACTGCACCACACCCACCCCACCATTACCCCAGTGCACCACACCCACCTCATCATTACCCACTGTACCCCACACAACCCCGTCATACTCTGCCGTACATCACCTCATAGTTTAACCTTAAACCGCTCAGCCCAACCCCACCATTACCCCCCTCCTGCAGGTGTGGGTTCGCGTTAAGTTAGGTTAAGTCTGTTTAGATTACGATTGAAGGGACTGATTGTCTTCTGGAGTGGATAAGGTTAGGCGAGATTAGATTAAGTTAGGAATGAAGCGACTAATATATTCTACAGGTGTGGGGTAAGTTAAATTAGGTGACTATCTATCTATCATGCTATCTATTCCCAGACACCTTAATCCCGTAAGGGGTGGCCATAAACAAAACGCCTCATGTATCCCTGTCCCCCGCCATTTCACTGCCCTGCTCCCAGCTCACACACCCCCTCTCTGATATACCTCTCCATTCCATTCCTCCATCTCATCCATGACCTCACCTTCCTCCTTCCCCCTCCACCTCACTCACATACACTTTCCTCGTCAGTCTTTTGCTCTTCTTCCTCTCCATATATCCAAACTGCCTCAATGTGTTTCTCCTAACTTTTTCTATCACATCCACATCCACACCAGAGCGCTCCCTCACTTCCTCATTTGTCAGTCTGTCTCTCCATGTGACTCCACATGCTCCTCTCAAACAACGCATTTTCACTGCTCTCACTCTTGACTTGTATCCCTCCAACGAACGGTTAACTTAGGTAAGATTAGGCTACGTTACAGTATGTTAGTTTAGGTTAGATTAAGATGTTAGGTTAGGTTCAGCTAGGATTAGTTAAGTTCGGGTAGGTTAGGTTAGATTAAGTTAGATTAGGGTGACATAAGACGGAAGTGACTAATTATTTTCTTCCACAGGTGTTGGTTTTCAAAATACAGGTGTGCAGCTGGGCAGGTATTTTCGTAAGTTTGTAGAGGTGGGGACTCCACCTGACACCTGGTATCTCAGGTGCGTGGTAGTGAGTGGAGGCTTCATCCACCAGTACTCCAACACCACCTTAGTCCACTCCTGATTAGTCCCTTGACTTTTTTGGAATTCTAAACCAGCCTAATCAAACCTTATCTCACCTAATTTAACCTAACATAACCTAATTTGACCCAACCTCACCTAATGTAACTGTACCTACCTAACCAACCTCACCCCATCGCACCTTACCTAACAAAACTTAATTGTAACCCAATCTAACCTAACTTAACCTGAGTCTAACCCAGTCCATTAAGACAACCTAATTTACCCCAACATGAGATCCAGTCTGTAATAATAATAATAATAATAATAATAATAATAATAATGATAATAATAATGACTGATGTATTGATGATGATAATGATGATGAACCCAGAACCTTCACAATGGGTGCCATGTAAATTATTTTTTTAATATTTCGTTGCTTTTAAGTATATTTTATAAATTAGTTTGATACCTCTATCTCTCTCTCTATCTGTGTATTTCTCTTTCTATCCCTACCGAAATACTTGACTCACTCTCTCTCTCTCTCTATCTATCTCAGACACACATTACACGCGTGAGTACAAATGTTTTTTACTCTCCTGACCGGGAATCGAACCCGAAACTTCCAGATAGAAGTCAGGCACTGATACCACTACACTACAGCGTCATAAAAGCTGAGCCACCTGAATTTTTTGACGAACCAGGTAATTCCATTATGGATGGATAAATTTCAATCACAGCACATTAGAATTATTTCTCTGCCCAACGCAACTGGGCAAATGACAGGGCAGTTTTAATCTATCCCAAACACAACACGAGCGTTGTTGGAGACACACACATTACACAAGTGTGTACAAATGCATCTTACGCTCCCGATCGGGAATTGAACCCTAGACTTCAAAACATTTGTACACACACGTGTAATGTGTGTCTGTCCAACATATAAAAAGCTGGTGTTGTGTCTGGGATAGATCGAAACTCGCTCTGCCACTTGCCGAGTTGCGTGGGGCTGAGCAATAATTATCCTAATGTGTTGTGATTGAAATACGTCCTCCCATAATGGATTTAACTGGTTCGTCAAAAAAATTCAGGTGGCTTTGCTTTTATCACGTCGTGGTGTAGTGGTATTAGTGTTTGACTTCTATCTAGAAGTCTTGGGTTCGATTCCTGTCGGGACTTGACACATAACTTGAAACTCCACTTTCAGGCGACGATCAGACTGCACATACACCTCATTCCTCGATTCGCCTGTTTCTGAGGCTTCTGGTAATGGGATGAAATTTTATCTGTGTTCGATGATATTTGAAGTGACAACTGAATTTTAAGAATACCGATTTTTTTTTTTTTTTAGTGCAAGGAAGAAGGAACCAAAGGCCAGAGGTTCATGAGATGTTTGTCACGGGGTTTTTTAAAATTATACAATATTAAAGGATAATTATTCAATAATACTGAGAGCAGGACAATGAATTGTCTTGTGAAAACCAAGCAGTGATTACTTTATGTGGCTTGCTTCGCCGATTCTCTAAGGTCAAGAATTTATAAACTTTCTCAACAGTACGCAGCAGAGACTAATTCCTCACAATTGCTGTTTGTTAGTACTGTTAGCCTCTGGAGAAAGTGTCTTCATCCCTGACAATCAATAGCTGATGCTATTAATGATAACAGATTCTTGCTGATGCATTAACTCCTAGATCGGACAACGGATTTTAAGCTTAATACCAAAGGACTGGCCTAAATACCAGTTATAAATAGCAAAGCATTTATGCAAGCTAGGAGCTATAAGTGAAATAAGCTTAATATGGAAAATAAAACACGAGTTTACATTACATTAAGCTCGAGAAAAAGAACTTAGATTTATTGATTACAATAAAATAAATTTACGTTACATTTCAAAATGAATTCAAACTAAGGAGATCGCACTCACTCGCTCACTGAAAAGCTAACTCTTAAGCCTAGGAAAATACGAAAAGAAAATACTGGTCAGAAAAGTGGACAATGCAGATGATTGGGTGTCATTACTGAGGAAGGACACTGCACACACTGAGTCTCTCACCAATCACACTAAGTGGGAATACCACGGCGGTGGGAACTGCGTCGTAGGAAGGACACTGCCACACATTACCTGCTTCCGCAGCGCTCAAATCTTGACTGACTTCAAATCGTGGGAAAGAGGTGAGCGTCCAACCGCATTACTAACGGCTAGAATTAGCGAAACACGCCCATAATAAATCGCTCAGCAGAAGTGCTAATGTCTCGCACAAAGACGATCATTTATGACAGTGAAAAATTGTTCTGAAAACACTCCCAACTGGGTAAATACATAGAGATTAAACTGAACGATAAACACTGGGATTCCACTAGAGTTCACGGTTTCCCACCAAATGATGTCACGAGCCGACTCGTGACATTATGCCCCATCAAAAGTTGAAATTTGTTTTCTCAGGAAAAAAAATTCAATATGCATGCATATAAATCCTACTCAATCACACAAGATTCACACTGTGGTGTGTGTGTGCTATCCTGCTACAGGAGAAAGCCACAGTCTATAGTGAGCGAAAAAAAAAAAAAAACTCGTTTTTACGTTAATAGAAGCAAGCTTGAGAGAAAAACTCCGTGACGACGGTGAAAAATCCTGTACTCAGGTCAAACTGAGCGAAAAATTCGCTACATTTACATTAACAGCTAATTGTTATGTAGTGTAATGTATGTAATACACGGTGTAGGTGTGACAGTGGTGGTGTGACTGTACCTATGTGTAAAATCATGTAATACAAATTTATAGTAATAATGACAACGAGGCAGAAGAGATGGGGCGGCAGCATGCAACAGGGACGACCAGCTGATCTGCACGGCAATGCAGCACCCACCAGCTTCACCTGCGAAAGGAATCAAGGTGGAGCATCAAAAGTGTCTCTTCTCTCTCTCTGCCTAGCAATCAGTACTTATGTCATAATTAACCAGGAAACGTAATTCTTGAATTCACAAATTTCTTAGAACCCTTATAGTTTACTGGTTAACGTTTATTAACTAAGAAATGTGCCAGTTCTTGAATTGCTCAAATTTCTTAGAACGGGCAGTTTACTAGTTAACCTAATATTATTAACCAGGAAACGTGCCAGTTCTTGAATTGCTCAAATCTCTTAGAACGGGCAGTTTACTGGTTAACCTAACTCTACACTTACGACTAACAACAGGAAGCTGAGAATTCCTATGCAGTCTCGGGCAGGTCACATTTTAACACCCACCGCGGGTGTGAACACTCATGTGGATATTGTGCATTCTTCGGGAATCCTCAGAGAGGCCCACAGCTTGAGACGTTTCACAAGGTAGTTCATACACAGCCTCGGACTATCTCCGTGGAGTTCTCAAACTTCCCCCCTTAACCTACGGTACATAGGTATGTACAGGCCCTGGACATACTGTGTCCTGTGGGGCCAACGGGTGAAACGTCAGGTCTACACTTTTAACTGGGAACCAGGCTGGTCCTTGGATTACTCAAATCTCTGAGAATGCCTATGTTACGGAACCCAGCATGCAACAGTTGCCCGTATAAGTCATCAGTTAGTAGGCGAGACATCGGGTCTAAAACCACATTACCACTGCCCTGTCTCTCAACTTACTCAGAGATTACGGGTGTGGTTTCAAACGGCACAGGAAGGACATGTCCCTGATTGGTGTTACATGTACGCACATTGCAGGAACGCACAAAACTATCTATTTCTCGTCCCATCCCTGGCCAGAAAAAGTCAGCTCGGATATGGCCCTGGGTCTTCCTTTGGCCCATGTGACCTCCTGAGGCTGAACAATGACCCCATTCTAACACTGCTTGGCGGTACTTGGCGGGAACGACAAACTGCAGTCGATCCTCGCCCTTGGGTGTTCGTGACTCACGGTACAGCCGTCCTTGTTTGCGAAGGAACTTGGCTTGACCTCCCCGTGAATATTTTATCACTCTACCCTTTTGTTTCTTTCACACGGCAGCAAGTGTCAGGTCAGAATGTTGTTCTTGAACAACAACTTGGCTACACATCAGATCTTGTGATGATTCAAAGGTCACTGGGGTGACACAATCTGGAGCCTCAGCCATGGCTCGTGTTACTGCAGCCGAAGTCTGAGTAGCGTCATCTTCGGTGCAACTATACTTGGCACCGGGAATATTGCGTATGATTAGGTCAAATAAAGGTTCTGGCATGACAACTGCGAGTGTCATACCAGTGTAAAATGGAGATGCCACCTGGATATGTGCCTCAGGGAACAATCTCACTGATCCATCAATAAGGTTAGCATGGATCTGTCAACCTGTGTACTGCTCAGGCCGAACTAAACTCTGCTTGACAGAGCAACTTGAGGAACCATTGTCTCTCAGGAATGCCTCCCACAAACCCTGGCTGAACAAGGAAGGCACTGTCACCTGTGGGAGAGCCTATGGAGGAAGCTCCCAGCCACTGATTAGGCTGCTGAATAAATGATGTGGCAAACATGGTGCCCTGAGAATTTGATACTTGAGGGGTCGTACTCACTGCTTGGGGAGATGGAGCATTGGCCATCTGCGGAGGGGGGTTCACTGTCTCTGTAGGATTAGTGAACTGTGGGGGAGTACCCGTACTGGTAGGGACATGACCACCGTGCTGCTGCTGAGGAATGAAGGCTGCATTTGCCTCCTGCCTCCTATTTACTTGAGCTGGTGCTGAAAAGGACAGTCCCGACGGTCGGTTGCGTGGCTGATACTGCTGCTGGTTAGGGTACTTGTTGTACCTCTTCCACTCAGATTTCTGAGTGTTTTGCCCCTGGTCCTTCTTCTGCGGTTTTGGACCTTGGCCATTATTCTGAAAACGGCCTTGTTGCTGGGGTTCAATCTGAGATGGTTTCCCAGATTTATCAGGTTTCCTGTTCCAGGTATGCTGCTTGCGAGTTTGATACCCGTATGCAGTAAAGAATGCGTCAGCCTTCTTCACCATTTGGCTGGCATCTCTTAACTGGCAGATCTTAAGTTGAGCCATAACTTCAGTAGGCCACGATTTTTCCAGCTGAGTGCGGAGCACAAGGTCAATTATCCCCTCACGCGTGGAAGGAGTTTCATCTTTCTCCATCCACTCATCTAAGTAAACAGTAAGCCGGTCAAGAAACTGAACGGCAGTCTCTTTATCCTGTAAACGCGCCCTCATGAACTGACTCTTGGCGTCGTCAAGTGTGAGACTGTATGCTTTGACAAGTGCGGCCTTCATCATCTCATACGTGAGATTGTCTCCACGAATTCTGTGGAGAATATCGAGGGCAGGGCCCTCAAACAGGCTAAGAAACTGAAGCCGCTTAGCTGCATCATCCAGCTGGTAAAGTTGAGCCATGTCTTCAAAACGAGCTATATATGGCTCAATTCGCTCGCCTTCCTTGTATGGGGGAAGCTTGATGTGTGGGGTCGCCATAACATGTGCAGGGAGAACGCTTGTGGAGCTTGGGCCAGCTGCACCAGATGTGTCTGAAGCCAAGGAATCTCGCTTGAGCTTCAGCACTTCAAATTCATGTTTTTTGCGTGCCTCTCGCTCAGCACGTTCGTGTTCTCGTTCTCTCTCCCGTTCCTCACGCTGTTCTCGCTCATGTTCTAACTCGAGTTCGCGATGTTTTCGCTCGTGTTCTAACTCGAGTTTGCGTTGTTTCCGCTCGTGTTCGCGCTGTTCTCGCTCGAGTTCGCGCTGTTCTCGCTCGTGTTTGCGCTGTTCTTGCTCGTATTTGCACTCCTTTTCGCGTTTCTCGTGCTGAATTTGACGCTCTTCACGGGCATCATTCTTGCGCTGCTGTTCGTAATTAAACCGAGAGAGGACAAACTCCTTAATTTCAGTTGGGTCCGTAAGACCCATCTCTTTGGCTTCCTGTACATAGACACTGGTGGAGATGATGCTAACTCAATCTAATAAACTAGTGACTCAGTACTGACTGCGATTTTTGCAAAGAAAGATGTCAATAATCGAGAATAAAGAATATAGGCACAGGTTAATGGTGACCAGTTTTATCTAATTAAACTGGTAAAGAAAGATTAAACAAACAACTGACTGTGAAAACTATTATGTAAATTAATAAAAATGAATCAATAATCACTAGTAAGGTAGTGCCTATAGACTTTAATGATAAATACCTAAGTATGAGTGAGTGAGTATTATCTTGTGAATAGCTTTAGAGCTAGGAGTTAATATCCTGGCTAGGTTGCCAATTGTCACTTTTTTTTTTAATTATACAATATTAAAGGATAATTATTCAATAATACTGAGAGCAGGACAATGAATTGTCTTGTGAAAATCATGCAGTAATTACTTTATGTGGCTTGCTTCGCCGATTCTCTAAGGTCAAGAATTTATAAACTTTCTCAACAGTACGCAGCAGGGACTAATTCCTCACAATTGCTGTTTGTTAGTACTGTTAGCCTTTGGAGAAAGTGACTTCACCCCTGACAATCAATAAGTGATGCTATTAATGATAACAGATTCTTGCTGATGCATTAACTCCTAGATGGGACAACGGATTTTAAGCTTAATACGAAAGGACTGGCCTAAATACCAGTTATAAATAGCAAAGCGTTTATGCAAGCTAGGAGCTATAACCGAAATAAGCTTAATATGGAAAATAAAACACGAGTTTACATTACACTAAGCTCGAGAAAGAAAAATTTATTGATTACAATAAAATAAATTTGTTACATTTCAAAATGAATTCAAAATTAGGAGATCGCCCTCACTCGCTCACTTTAAAAAGCTAACTCTTAAGCCTAGGAAAATACGAAAAGAAAATACTGGTCAGAAAAATGGACAAAGCGGATGACTGGGTGTCGTTACTGAGGAAGGACTCTGCACACGCCGAGTCTCTCGCCAATCACACCAAGTGGGAATACGGTGGCGATGGGAACTGCATCGTAGGAAGGACACTGCCACACACTACCTGCTTCCGCGGTGCTCAAACCTTGACTGACTTCAAATCATGGGAAAGAGACGAGCGTCCAACCGCATTAGTAATGGCTAGAATGAGCAAAACACGCCCATAATAAATCTCTCAGCGGAAGTGCTAATGT
This sequence comes from Coenobita brevimanus, assembly GCF_032717465.1. Classification (NCBI taxonomy): domain Eukaryota; kingdom Metazoa; phylum Arthropoda; class Malacostraca; order Decapoda; family Coenobitidae; genus Coenobita; species Coenobita brevimanus. The sequence continues at coordinate 43,118,062 of NC_137057.1, forward strand.
CTCGCACAAAGACGATCATTTATGACAGTGAAAAATTGTTCTGAAAACACACCCGACAGGGTAAATACGTAGCGATTAAATTGAACGATAAACACTGGGATTCCACCAGAGTTCGCGGTTTCCCACCAAATGATGTCACGAGCCGACTCATGACAATGTTCACTTCAAGAAAAAACAAAAACAAGATAATAAAGAGCCAAATTCAAGATCTGTTCTTTCGAGATGCCTGGACACAATGCGATTGAAAGGCTGAAGGTCATAGACAGAAGGAAATACAAATAGAGGAAGACAGTTCCAGAAGTGCATAAGAAATACAGTATAAGGACAGTTGAAGAGCAGCGTCAGGACCCAAGTGGACGTTTGCAAGAGTACACCTGTGGACTAAAAAATACATAATAATGAAAAACTGTTATCTCAAGGAAGAAAAAATTATGAACAAAAGCAGTGAGTGGGTAAAATATTTGGTGAGTCAGGAACGGATTAATAATATAGAATTGTACCCCTCTGCTCGGCACACCTAGATAAATGGATAGATAGACTGATAGATAGCTAGACAGATAGATAGACAGATATTTAGATAGATAAATAAATAAAGATAAAGCCAAATTCCATCATGCTGAGCCATGATATCAACATTTCCCCCGAAACAAATTCCCATCTGATAAAAAAAGCAGACTATATTACTGGCAGCGCAGGTTGCAATATGGCCACGAATCTGGAACAATGGACAGATAGAGAGATGGACAAATACTTAGATAGATAGAGAGGTAAATAGGCAGATAGATTGCCTGGACCCTGGACTATCACTAATGACTTCCTTTGGTGCCCTGGGTCGAAGCAATAATAGTTACATTAATGAGGCCATGGTTCACACACACACACACACACACACACACACACACACACACACACACACACACACAGTGGTAACGTTCCCGCTTGCCAACTGGTGGACGGGAGTTCGCGCCTCGCTCAGGTTGCGAAAAGTTTCACTGACGAAGTGGGTGGTTACTGTCCCCCTCGAGCAAGGGGACGGGCGTGTGCGTGTGTGAAGGTCACAGCCTTGCCCTTAGATCGGACTATATGAGCTTTCAGCTCCCTTCCGGGAGGGTAAAAGCTGACGATCACGACCATCAAGTGATCCTGACCGACCCGGTGAATTACACATTTACCCCACCCCTCAGTGTGTGTTGATATGCACTGATTTGAGACTTAATTCCCTCATCATAATGGCATTTTTTCTAACCTAATTCTAGCTGTGTCCTGACGATTTTATTCATTTCAAGGGAAGAAATTGAGAAACTTGATTTGGGAGCAGAAACATATTTACGCGCGCGTGCGTGTGTGTGTGTGTGTGTGTGTGTGTGTGTGTGTGTGTGTGTGTGTGTGTGTGTGTGTGTGTGTGTGTGTGTGTGTGTGTTGGATTTTACAGGTTAGGGACTGGTCTCTCTCTCTCTCTCTCTCTCTCTCTCTCTCTCTCTCTATGTATATATATATATATATATATATATATATATATATATATATATATATATATATTTGTCCACACACACACACACACACACACACACACACACACACACACACACACACACACACACGAGGCATAGTTATTTTTTACAGTGAAATTGACAACGAAGAAAGTCAAAATGGGAAAAGCCCCAGGAACTGATGGAGTGTGTGGTGAAATGCTGAAGCATGGGGGAGAGACAGTAATAGAATGGATTTGGAAGATGTGCGGATTGGCGTGAAAGGAAGGTAAAGTCCCGGAGGATTGGAAGTCAGGTACTGTATAATTATTCCCTTGTACAAAGGGAAAGAGGAAAAAGAATGTGTGGTAATCATAAGGGCATTTGTCTTTTTAGTGTAATAGGAAAGTATATGGTAGGAGACTTATTGATAGAGTTAGGGAAATAACAGGAATTAGTTGGAGAAGAACAGGGAGGCTTTAGGAAGGGAAGAGGTTGTGTAGAGCGGATATTCATTCTTAGATCTTTAGTGGAAAAGTTTCTAGAGAAGAGAAAGAAGTTGTATGCGGCGTTCATGGATTTAGTGAAAGCATATGACAGGGTGGATAGACAAGGATTGTGGAAAGTACTAAGAACATATGGAGTAGATGGGAAGTAGTTGAATGCTGTGCAGAGTATGTGTGAGGGTGCTAAGGCTGCAGTGCGTGTGGATAGCGAACTGAGTGAATATTTCTATTTGAAGGTTGGGTTGAAACAGGGATGTGTCATGTCTCGATGCTTGTTCAGTCTGTACAAGGATGAGGTTATGAAAGAGATACAAGGTAGGGCAGTGGATGTTGGAGTGGCCCTAGAGAGGGTAGTGTTTGGAAACTCCCTGTACTGTTGTTTGCAGATGATACTGTGTTGTTGAACGAAGACGAAGGGGAGCTGCAAGGCTTGGTGGCTGAGTTTGGGAGAGAGTGTAAGAAACGGAATCTAAAGGTGAATGTAGGGAAGAGTAACGTTATGGTCTTCGAGAGAAATGAAATCAGTGAATGTATAGTGAGGTTGGATGATGGGGAAATGAAAAATGTGAGTACGTTTAAGTATTGGGTACTGTGATGGGTAAGGATGGAAGTTTGGAGGGTGAAGTGCTTAAAAGGGTACAGCAAGGAAGAAAGGTTGTTGGTTCCTTGAAAGCAGAGATAAGAAACAGGGAAGTGAGCATGGAAGTGAAAAAGTTACTACATGACAGTATTGTGATACCAACGCTAGCGTATGAAAGTGAAGCTTGGACGTTGTTGGAGGGACACAAGTCAAGAGTGCGAGCAGTGGAAATGAGTTATTTGAGAGGAGCCTGTGGAGTCACATGGAGAGACAGGCTGACAAATGAGGATGTAGAGGAGCGTTGTGGTGTGGATATGGATGTGAGAGGAAGCGTTAGGGGAAACACATTGAGGTGGACTGGCCATGTGGAGAGGATGGAGGGTGAGTGACTGACGAGGAGAGTGTATGTGAGTGAGGTGGAGGGAGGGAGAGGGAGGGGGAGGCCAAGGATGAGATGGAGGGATGGAGTGGAGAGGTATATGAGAGAGTGGGGTTTGAGTTGGGAGCAGGGCAGTGAAATGGCGGGGGACAGAGGGACGTGAAGGCGATTTTTTTGTGGCCACGCTGTATGGGATTAAGGCGTCTGTCAATAGATAGAAACTGACAATGCCGGGGTGGCGGAGGAGGGGAGAAAATTGTATTCGTCCTGAAAGGGTTACAGTTCAGAGGTAAATGAGTGCAAAAACACATAAATAAACAAATAAACAGATAAATATCGTCATGTAGAACATCAGCTACCTGCATCCCCCAAGTGACAGCAAAAGAAAAGGGGTAAAAAAATTCCTTATACTGAAAATGATAAGAATTAGTGACGAGAGAGAGAGAGAGAGAGAGAGAGAGAGAGAGAGAGAGAGAGACTAGCCCACAATTATTGGTTACTTTGTAGAATGAAAAAAGGTCATACCTATAGGACTGAGTGACAAAAAAAGTTAGGTACGCGTCAAAAAAAAAAAAAAAGATGAAAGAAAGAAAGAAAATAACAAAATGCAAAAAATATTTTCCCTTATTGTAAAGGTTAATAAATGATGACTATATATATATATATATATATATACATAAAATGTTAACTTGCCGCCAAAAATTAGGTTACCTTGGACAGTGAGGTTGACGGTGCTGGTGATGGGTGGGGTAGTGGAGACCTGGCAGAGATAGGACTCCGTATCGTTAAATAATAATAAAAAAAAAATAATGGTGAAAAGGTTATTAACTGGTGACAAAAAAAAAAAAAAAGTAAAATCGCCGCCAAAAGTTAGGTTACCTTGGACAGCGAGGTTAACGGTACGAGTGAAGGGTGGGGTAGTGGAGACCTGGAAGAGATACAGTAGGTCCCCGCATCGCTGCTCTGACATAATGTATTTTCAGGATCCACTCTTCCCCTCCTGCTGGACTGACAGAGACGAACCTTGTACCGGAGGTGAACGTGATGGATTTCGTGGTCAGTACTCGAATGTCTCTCCCTCTGACCCATGACACCTGTGGGATACAGACTGATGGATGTTTGGTTAGGTTAGGAATGTGGTAGGTGTGAATTCTCTCTCTCTCTCTCTCTCTCTCTCTCTCTCTCAACACACACACACACACACACACACACACTAATTTTATTCCATTTCTAGACATTATCCAGGACTAAAAAGCTTCCAAACACTCGCTATAAACCGACTTATTCTGGTAACTACTCACTTTTGATTGTTCTTTCTGCCAGGCAGTTTTACCCAGCTTATAAAGGGCCTCTCGTAGTGAAGTGGCTGAACTGTCCTATGTGTTTTAATGGAGTGGCCTATTCCCTTCTTTCCTTTCTACCTTCCTTCGTTACTTTATTATCACCTACCTATTGCCAGCTTTCTAGTTGAGTCCTGGAATTAATATACTCACTGTCTGAGGATGAGATGGAGGGAGAGAGTTTTTATTTTCTTTTTTATCACTGACCCTTTCCTGCGAGGTCATCCAAGAACTCAGATAAATTGCATCTTGATATGAAGAACGGTAGCTTCAGTAATTCACTGTAATACTTCTCATAATTTCAGCTTAATCATTTATATTCAACCACTTCATTTTAATTTATCCCATTTCCCATAGCACCTACTTTGTTTTACGCTTAAACAGTTTCCATCAGGACCTGTTTCTTGATACAGATTTAAATTTTCCTTTATAATTTTTAAATATCACCTATATCCTATGAATTTCTCCTTATTGCACAGCTAACCTAACTCATCCTCACCTAACCTAACCTAATCTAATCGAGCCTAATATACCCAAATCTAACCTAACGTTACCCTACCTAATCTAACTTACCAAAACTTTACCTAACCTAACCTAACCTAACCGAACCTAACCTAACCTAGGAACTCCACCTGCCTATGTATTCTTACCTGTATGTACACCTGTTAATGGTCTGTACAACACCTTCTATATACCTGTACTTATGTAAACTGCAAATGGCCCACGCGACCCACACTTAGCTCACCTGTGTAGTTATGTAAATTTGAAAGGTGTCAGGGGAACGTGGCTACGGTTCTCAACACACGCACACACAAACACGCACACACACACACACACACACACACACACACACACACACACACACACACACACACACACACACACACACACACACACACACACACACACGATGTCTTTCAATATCTATCTATCCATCTATCTATTTATCTATCTGTCTATCTCTGTATGCATATCTACAGATTCTCTCTCTCTCTCTCTCTCTCTCTCTCTCTCTCTCTCTATCAACTTACCATAGTCATTCCCACATACAACATGCAACCAACGATCTATCTTCCACGTCCCTAACTTCATCTCTAAATCATAAACACCAGTTCTTCCCTTCTTCCCACTCCAGCAAAACCTTCTCCTTGAATAATTCAGGATAACTCACCGTATAGTTATGCAAGTTCCTGATCCCACAAGGCAGAATGGCAGTAGTTCCGGATATCACCCTGACCGTCTTCCCCGTTGAACTGGTGAAGGAAGGACCGCTTATGGTGAAATACTGGATAGGGGGCGCTGCCTTGAGTGTATCATGCCATACTGAGTTGTTTGGGGGAAGGGAAAGAAGGGTTAGAGAGAGAGAGAGAGAGAGAGAGAGAGAGAGAACAGATTGCATGATTATATAGAGTACAGCTCCGAAAGTATAAATGAATTTTTGACTTCTCTTGTACCTAGCATAAAAATTCATCACCCAGCTTCCCCACTTGGGCAGGCAATAGTTCTCACTCAGTCATTCCCTCAGTCTTGGGAGTGGCTTTTATGTGTTTACTCATACATTAGAGTTATTTACATTGCTTTACCTTAGTACTATGGATTTTGATATATGATGAAGAGAGAAGATATAAAGACTGCCGTGTTTAAGTGTAGTGGATCTTAGCGACACACACACACACACACACACACACACACACACACACACACACACACACACACACACACACACACACACACACACACACACACACACACACACACACACACACACACACACACACACACACACACACACACACACACACACATACATCTCAAAACACACGACCTCCTATCGCTTCGTGAGTGAGGGTGTCATAATTCACTTTCTACTTCATTAAACCAGCAACATACAAACAAGAACACCACAAGCGAAGACTCAATTAATTTATGGATGGTAAGCAAGAAAAATTCTCTCATATATTAATTAGGTGGTGAAAAAAAAAAAAAAAAAAAGAATAAACACGCTTATTGGACAAACGGTGGGCTGGATTTTATTTAATTGTTTTGGGATGGGTGAATTAAACTCCTCCTCCTCCTCCTCCTCCTCCTCCTCCAATTCTTCCCCCTCTTCTTCCTCTCCTCCTCCTCCTCCCTTCTCCTTTTCCTCCCCCTTCTTCTTCTTCTTCTTCTTCTGACCTCCTACCATCCAATACCTGAGTTTGACATACTGTGTTTCTTAGGAGAGTAGCCTACCATTAGGCAGGTGGGAGGTTAAGTGAAGGTGTATTGATGCTTCTTGAGACACTGATGGGTTGAGTCTTCGAGGAACCAGCGAAGTTACATCTGCATTAGAGAAGTTTTGGTGGACATATATTGCTGTCAGTTTGGTGGTGGTGTTGGTGGTGCTGGTAGTAGCGTAGTAGTAGTAGCAGTAGTAGTAGTAGTAGTAATAGTAGTAGTAGTAGTAGTAGTAATAATAATAGTAGTAGTAGTAGTAGTAGTAGTAATAGTAGTAGTAATAGTAGTAGAAGTATCACTAGCAGCAGCAGTAGCAGCAACTACAACAACAACAACAGTAGTTGTAGTGGTGGTAGTAGTAGTAGTAGTAGTAGTAGTAATAGCTCCAGGTTCATATGAAACGTGAACCCAATGGACCACATGCTAAATGTGCCTTTCTCCGATGGTCCACCATCCTGCTTTTGATGGATAGAGATGGAGATGAGGGATGTTTATATTACTGGGCAGTGGAGATGCATGGTTATATCGGTGCCACCGCGTGAAGGCGTCCCTCTCCAACACACAGTGAAGTGGTATTATGCATGTATGGTATAAAATGGTATGATGTCCAGGTTTCACTATAAAAAAATACCTGGTTTTGTCTGTTTGTGTGATACAGGCCTCGTGTCGAAACATTACATATTATAACCCTAGACTTTTACTTGTGATTATTCTTATCATTTAATCTCAATTTGACATCATAAAGACTTGCATATACAGAACTACAGCCATGACTAAACCCACCCTTACCCACCTACCCATCCCATATGCCCACCCTCACCCACATGCCCACCCCATTTGCCCACCCCTGCCCACTTCCTTACCCACTCCTGCTCACTTATTCACCCACTCGTCTGTCCACTCATTCACCCACTCAGTCGGATCACCTTCACCCACCACTCCGCACCATGTATCCACTCCGTCTACCTTTTACTGTTTAAAATCCACTTCGTTTGCCCACTCCCTCTCACTGACCCACTCCATCTGTCCGGTCTTACCCACCGATCCCATCCTGTAAAAAGTAGTCCATCTCCACCCACACACCCACACGCCCATTCCTCAAGTCCACTCCCACACATCCACCCACCCACCCAACCAATCTCTCTCTCCGCCCGACCCACTCATCTCATCATGTCAGCATCCTGTCTACCGTATAGTAACCTACAAACTCCGTTTGCCCATTCCCACACAACCACCCACCCACTATCTCACCCCCTTGCCCATTCCCACCTACCCACTCACCCACTCCACCTCCCCACTCCCATCCAAGCTACCCACCATATCAACACACTGGCTGAAGTAACCCAGCCAGCCCTCCAGCACACAGACTCCCAAGGCTAAACCAAAAGTCTTAGGTGTTTACTTCCATTATTTCATCTCCGTAATTTTAAAAATGCCCCCTTCTTTTTTTCTTACCTGCCCCACACCAACTTTCCCTAAATACCTGGAGCTCAAGCTCAGCTTAAAACCTTCTCTATGATGAAGGATCTTTTTTTTAGCTTTCCTCCGCCAACGAAGTTCGAGGAGATTATGTATTCACCCTCGTCTGTTTGATTGTTTTTCTCTGTCTAAAACATATATAAAAAAAAACTTACTATCGGATTTCAGGTAATTCTGGTGAGTAGGTGGGTAATGGCCTAATGGGTCAAGGTAATTTTAATTAGATTTTGAGGCAGATCCGAATCTGGATGTAGGAATAAATCACAGATTACTCGTATACTGGCGTTGGCTGGGGTATGCACTCTGCGCGACTGTGTAACAGCACAGAGTGAAACCATAGAATAAACTGACTGTGAAACCATAATAGTGTTTGTCTGGTAGGAAAGAGGAATTACAGCAGTAAATCAAATGTTACTGGCGTTAGCAGTGATATGTGCTGTCTGAGTGCATTCAACTTATTATTACTGCATACGGATTGTAATTTTAGCCATATCTTTCCACACAAAAAACAGACAATGAAGGTTTCGTCACTTTTGGTAGGTTTTCTCAACACTCAAATAACAATGAAAGATTGTATATTATAACATAGGCAGGTTAACAATACATGAAAATGGCCAGATGATGATGGTGATGATCATCGTACTTTTTTTTCTCTCTCTCTACATTTTCATCAATTTTCCCAATTTTTAAATTACATTGAAAGACTATATATATATATATATATATATATATATATATATATATATATATATATATATATATATATATATATATATATATATCACAGGCAGGTTAACACCACATGAAAATTACCAGATGGTGATGTGATGATAACTGATGATTCCTGGATGATGACCGTAATTTCTTTTTCTTTCTACATTCAGGTAACGGTGAGGGTTTATACATATCACAACCCAGCTGGAAGTAAGTCACAAGTATGCGTACCCACCCATTTCCACAATTAACCCTTGATTGCTAACGTTAGCTTTGAAACGTTACTGCTAACCATGGGAGAATTTTACCCAATTTTAGGAAATTAATTAAAAAACACTTACACTCAACCTTTTTTTAATCTAAAAACACGGAATGAAAACACAACCCTCACACTTCCTTTACATGCAAAAAAGAACACACAATAAAAAAAAATAAAGTTACATGTGATTAAAAAAAAAAAAGTAAAAAAAAAGGACCATTATTTTATCTTCAGATCTATAACACAGTAAATATTACCTCCAAGGACATTAGCTTTGGTCAAGATTATTATTGGTCCCTGGAGATTCAAGCTGGGTGTGTCACTTCTCTTACAAATCACCCTGGCTTGAAAATGTCATGGAAAAAAAAATATTGCCTGCATTACTAACGTTGGGTAAAATTCCCTTCAATCCCCCAAAACGAGGGGAAATGTGGGAGAGAGAAAAGGCGCACTACCTATCATGCCAAGAGGCTAGGATGACCTGAGCACTTGTGGAAGGACAGCTGCGTACCCTTCCTAATCATGCGGTAAACACGAAAAGATAAGACGCTGGGGGAAATTTACCCAACGTTAGCATACTAGGGTTAAGTACTCGCCTTACGCCCCTCACGCCATCACTCCCAAGAGGTTACCAACACGCACACTTACACCACCACTAGCACGAGAAGGTCAATATTTTATCACCGTGGAGGACGCAGGCTTGTACTGGGATAATGTTCTTTCATTCGAGTGCTAAAATGGTGGAGAGAGAGAGAGAGAGAGAGAGAGAGGAGAATCTTCTGTAAGTATCAGCTAATGTAGAAATGGTGATAAATAGTGTATGTGTGTGTGTGTGTGTGTGTGTGTGTGTGTGTGTGTGTGTGTGTGTTATCAAGAAAGCACGAACAAAAGAGCATTGCAACTTTTTCAAAATCAACCAGTCAACCAACAACAATAAAAATATCGCAATACCCACCCATTATCGAGTAGACTGTAGCACCAGTCGAGCAGGGCAGTACTCCCATGGTGGATGAATAGCTCATGACAGGGAGAGCTGGAGCTCCCGTTTCATCAACCCTTGGAACTAGTTCCTGACCATCGCCCTTTGCTGAACTTTTTCAGTGTTTCAGTACCACAAAGAGTAGAGCAGCATGCTCTCCTATACAAATTTCTCTAACTGTCAACACCAAACTACATGCACAATACACACTAGACTTCCTTACCAAAATTTAAGAAATAATGGCGTCTAATAATAAAGTCTCAGAGTCCCCAGGGGAGGGGGACCATAAATGCCCCCACCATCCACCCTCTCCCGGTGACGACACAATGAACTGCCTGGAACCACTGTCAGACTCACTTCTTCTTCATTTCTGCAACATTCGTGGCCTTTCCTCAAACTTTCCCTCTGTTCAGCACCGCCTCTGCTCCTCTAAACCTCACCTTCTCTTCTTAACAGAGACCCAGCTGTCTGAGACAACTGATGGCAAACCTTTTTCTGTATCCTCCTACTTTCTCTATACTCATTTCAAAACCGAAGGTGGCTGTTGTGTATATGCATGCAACGACTTATCTTGCTTTCATGTTCTTGAACTTGATTCTTCTATATTCTCTACTCACTTGCTTTGGCTTTCCTCTCATTCTCTGACTAAATATATCTGTGCTGTTCACTTACCTCCTAATTCTACTGACTATGAAAAATTCTTCGACTATCTTACTTCTACGATGGAACACATCCTATCCATTTCTCCTTCTCTGAAATCTCCATTCTAGGAGATTTCAATGTTCACCACCACCTTTGGCTCTCCTCTTCTTTCACTGATACACCTGGTGAACAAGCCTACATCTTCTCTATCCTTAATGACTATTGCAGCTTGTACAGCTTCGTACCCGTAACCCTGACCAACTTGGAGAGAGTTCAAACATGCATGACCTCTTCCTTACAACTAATCCTTCTGCTTACGCTGTTTGTCTTTCCTCCTTTTGGCTCCTCTGATCACAACCTTATTACCTCAACCTGCCCTATCACTCCAGTACGGCTTGTGGACCCTCCAAAGAAATGTCGGTTGTGGCATTTTGGAGCTGCTGACTGGGAGGCCCTCAGGCAATACTTCTTTGATTTTCACTGGAGTGATTATTGCTTTCATGGCCGGGAGCCATCCGAGTATGCCTTGCTCATTACGGAGGTTATTTTCTCGGGCATAGAAACATACATTCCTTTCTCTTATCCTTTGACTAACGCAAGAAAGCCTTGGCTCAATCACGCTTGTTCTAATGCTGTCCGCAACAAGGAGACGGCCTATAAAAGGTGCCAGAGCCAACCTACCCCTTAATCACATCTTTTTATGTTTCTGCCCGGAATCGTGCCAAGTCATCCGTACTAAATGCTCTGAACCCTCCAACTCGAATTCTTCCCACTCCTTCTGGAACCTTGCCAAAAAACTTTCTAGCAACTTTACCTCATCATCCTTCCCTCCTTTTTCAATGCTAATGCCTCTGTAGCTATTTCTTCTACTGATAAAGCAGATTTCTTTGCTCAGACGTTCTCCTCCAATTCCACCTTAGACGATTTTGATGCTGTTCCTCCATCACTTCCCACTTCTCACTTCCTCATCGTTGACATTAAAATATCCTCAACTGATGTATTTTCTGCCATCACTGGCCTCAATACTAACAAGGTATATGGGCCTGATGTGGTCCCTTCTCTTGTTCGATCAAGAACTGTGCTTCTCTGCTTACACCCTGCCTAGGTAAACCCTTTCAACTTTGTTCATCAACTTGTACCTTTCCTTCTTGCTGGAAGTTTGCTCTCATTCAGCCAGTCCCAATGAAGGGTGACCATTCCCAACCCTCTAACTATCGCCCAGTTGCTTTAACATCCTGTGTCTCAAAAATTTTTGTCTATTCTTAACAGAAAAATTTTAAAGCATCTTTCCTATCACAACCTTCTTTCTGATCGTAAGTATGGGTTCCGTCAGGGACGCTCCACTGGCAATCTTCTCACCTATCTTTCAGACTCCTGGTCATCCTCCTTTCTGGATTTTGGCGAAAGCTTTGCCATTGCACTTGACATCTCAAAGGCTTTCGATCAAGTCTGGCATAAATCTTTCATTTCCAAACTGCCCTCTTACGGTTCCTATCCTTCCACCTGTGCCTTCATCAATAGCTTCCTTTCTGGTCATTCTATAGCTGCTGTTGTAGACGGCCACCATTCTTCTCCTAGATCTATCGACAATGGTGTTCCTCAGGGGTCTGTCCCATCACCAACTCTCTTCCATTTATTCATCAATAATCTTCTCAGCTGTACATCTAATCCTATCCACTCGTACCCTGATGATTCCACTCTTCACCTTTCCATTCGGTTTCCGCAACATCCATTTCAGCAGTTACTTCAGCAAACAAGGGATGAGGCTATGGCACACTTAATGTCTGACTTGGCTTGTATCTCTGGGGTAAAAGTAATCTTGTTCTTAATGCATCATAGTCTTATTTCTTACACCTATCAACCCGACTAAATCTTCCATAGGAGTACCCACTAATGTTCAGTAATATCAAGCTCAATCCTCCATCATCCCTATACATTCTTCGGGTTTCATTCCCGTGGGATTTATATTGGAAAGATCATATTACATCTCTCATAAAATCTGCTTCCAAGAAATTTGGTGTGCTAAGCCGACTCCGTACCTTCTTTACCCCTGCCCAGTTGTTGACTTTATACACTGGTTTTATTTGCCCCTGTGTAGAGTACAACCCTTATGTGTGGGGAGGCTCCCCACATTCAGTTCGTCTCAGCTGGGTGGGGTCAAATGCTTTTTGTCTCATTAATTCTCCTCCCCTTACTGGCTCCCATCAAGCTCTGTCTTTTTGCCGCACTGTTGCATCTTTATCGCTTTTCTATCGTTACTTCAATAGTCACTGCTCCTCTGAACTGTCTGCTTGCACCTCTCCACCTGTACGAGGGGCCCACTAGCAACAAACTCTCATCCTATTTCTGTTCATCTCTCTAATGCATGAGTTAACCTTTACTTCCAGTCTTTCATTATGCAATAGGTCATCTCTGGAACTGTCTCCCTCTGTCTGTGTTTTGTACTTACTATGATCTCCAGTCTTTCAAACGCAGTGTGTCCAGGCATCTCGAAATGAACGAATCTTGAATTTGGCTCTCTTTTGTATTGATTTTGTTTCTCTCTTGGAAGGAATGGTTTGAGGGCTCCTGGCATTTGGTTCCTTCTTCCTTGCATAAAAATAATAATAATAATAATAATAATCCATCCATCCAAACAACCAACCACTCAGCCACCTAACCAACCAACCAACCAACCAGTTAAATAACCAGACCACCTTAAAATCACCAACCCTTTTTTCGCGCATCTACAAACTCTCGTGCTTTTAGTTTGTATGAGTACATGTAACAAACCTGTATTGCCACTTAGTTACAGGGTCAGAGCAGCATTCTGTAACACTGATTATATATGTAGATTTAATGACCAGCCAACAAACCAGCCGATCAGTTAGTCAATCAGTCAGCTAGTCAATCAGTCAGTCAGTCAGCCAATTCCACAATACCTAACTATACGTTGTACATATTTAACTTGACTTAAAATTGCCATCTCCATCTTGAATGCAGAATAATAAATAAAAAAAGTGAAAACATAATACGGTGCTTGTCACGAAACACTGTGGAGAGGATGTAGAGCCGTAAAGAGAGAGAGAGAGAGAGAGAGAGAGAGAGAGAGAGAGAGAGAGCAGAAGGAGGGAGTGACAGCAGGAGAAGGAGAGAGAGTTACAACAGGAGAGAAAGTGACAGTAGGTCGAGCGAGAACGACAGCAAAAAAAGGAGAGTGACTGCAGAGAAGGGGAGAAAGTGACAGCAAGAGAAGGCGTGGGAATGACTGTAGGAATAGGAGAATGACAGCAGGAGAAAGAGAGCAGTGACAGCAAGAGAAGTAGAGAGTGTGCTTGTTTATTCAAAGCAGAGATAACTGCTGGATAGAAGCTCGCAAAAAATTTCTTCTTTCCTCGAAATGAACAAAATAAAGCGAAATTCATGCTCCGTCCACTTCACGATACCGGCAAATGGACGAAAATCTAAGAAACCGAACAAAAGGAACCAAATTCATGATCCATTCACTTCGAGCTGCCTGCAAATGGACGAAAATCTGAGAAACCGAACAAAAGAAAGCCAAATTCATGATTCGCCCATTTCCAGATGCCAGGAAATGAAAGGAAATCAAAGCTAAAGTGGACGAACAATGACTCACAGTAGGTGGAAAAGGGAACAGCACAATCCACTTTCCGCGTCCAGGCAAACTCGCGTGCTGGAAGTCCATAAGTGGAACAAACGGGTATTGCCACTATATCACGGCAGAACGTAATCTTACATCACGATATTGTCCTTTGAATCTTTTATCTTATAAGACTGTATACCGCGGCTCCAACAGATGTCCTGGCGCTTTCGCACTGCTTCCTGACACGCTGCTTTGAAGTAAGTGGGACTGCTAGATACATAGGATAGCATTCTTGATGGTATGGAGTGGGACGCCTTCTCGTGGTGGTACCGATATGACCAGGTGGCTCCGTTGCTTGGTTATACAGATCTCTCTCAATTCCCCTCCTATCCCCCAAGAGAAGATGCTGGACTGCAGAAGGAGGGCAGCTTCCGCCTGAAGTCCACCAGATTCACATTTAGATGAGCTTAGGGTTGCTGCTACTGCTACTACTGCTACTACTACTACTACTACTACTACTGCCACTACTACTACTGCTACTACTACTACTACTACACTTTGCGGTACATGAATTCTGAAGTATGTGTCACTGTGTTAGGTGGATACATAAACGACCCATACGTTACGGTGCATAATATCGAGGTATTTGTAATTGTTTTGGGTGGTTACATAGACTACACACACCTCTCGGTATACGACAGGGGTTTCTACCTTCAAAGCAACTTCGGTGATAATTAAAAGGCAAGTTTCTTACTGCATGTTAAAGGAAAAAAAATATAGTGCACTTTCTTAGTCTCTCTCTCTCTCTCTCTCTCTCTCTCTGGGGTAACTTTGAAATATTCACCACCTCACACCACCGCTTCCCTTCACGTTTCCATCACTGACTGGAATTAATATCGAGGCTTTTAATTATTCATACACAAGCGTTTCACTAATGCCTGGCTGGATGGATTGTGGAGGGTGGCAGAGATCTGCAGGTGTTCGTGGTTGGGTGTGATCTTGGTTGGGTGTGTTCGTGGTTGACTTATGTATCTGTGGTCGACTGTAAGTGTTCGTGGTTGATTGTACGTGTTCGTGGTTGACTGTACGTGTTCGAGCTTAAGTGACATGTGCAACTGTACTAGGCTAACCCTTTTTGCTGCTGGCTTGACTGTTTGCTAGTGACTGTTCGTGTCTGTGGTTGACTCTTATAGTGGCAGACCGAGCATGGGGACCTGTGAGTGTGTGTGTGTGTGTGTGTGTGTGTGTGTGTGTGTGTGTGTGTAAAACAAATCACCACTGTAAGAAAAGGAGAGGTAGTCCGAGATAAAAGAGGAGGTAGGAAGTTGAGAGTCAGTTTGATATCTCTTTGTAGGTGCTTTTCTTAAAAGGGGAGGTGCTGGGAAGCAGACAAAGTGATAGCAACAGGGGTAGAGAGATAAGTGATAGATAGAGAGCCAGTGACAGGAATAGAGGCAGAGAGATAAAGTGATAGATTAAGAAATAGAATGATTGACGACGATAGGAAGCAGACAGTGACAGACATAGGGGGAGAGAGAGATAAAGAAGTGATAGAGAGATACAGGTAGTGTGACTGACAGCGATAGGTTGGTGGAAAGATAGAGATTAAAAAGAAAAAAAAAAGTGGTTAGACTAGGGGTAGACAGGCTGACATACATGTATATACAGTACATATAGGTAGATGGATAGATAAGTAAATAAAAGGATAGTTGGACAGACATGTAGATAAACACATCGGTAGAAAGACAGAAATTCCAGTAAATGTTTCAAAGAGAACTGCTTCGAAGCGTGAAATTATAATCTCCCACACACACTACAAAGAGCAACAGTCAGTGCTTATCCCCAAACTTCATGAATTTCAGAGTTGACACCGCTGAAGTAAGCAGATATCAGTGTTTGTAGAGCCAGCGATCAATAATTTCTTTACACCTACTCAAAATCGTGGCCAAACCTAAAGCAACTCGAAAAGAAAGAAAAAATCTAAAATGTTAGGTTGTAGGGATGGAAAAGTGCAGAAACAAGACACACACACACACACACACACACACACACACACACACACACACACACACACGTCGCCCCTGTCACTCTTCTCTTTCTCTAATTAGACCTTTCCACTTAACACGTCTGTGAGAAAAGGATTATGGTGTAACTCTCTCTCTCTCTCTCTCTCTCTCTCTCTCTCTCTCTCTCTCTCTCTCTAAGAAATGTGGGCTGCGTCCTAGAAAATACTTGGACATTATTAATGACCCTTTCTCTTAATGGTTTGTGGCAGGCGCTGCGGTGGCAGTAGAGAGAGAGAGAGAGAGAAAGAGAGAGTAATATGATGATGATGATGATGATCGATGGTGGCGATAATAAAGGGATATAACAATGATGAGGATAATGTAAAGGAAGAAGAAGAAGAAGATAATGATGATGATGATGATGATATAAATTTTTTGACGGAAACCTGAGTATGAAAGCACAAAATATGAAACAGAAAATATTTTGTTCTGTGCAGTTCAGCTCTGTGTTTTTATTGCCGATACATCCAACATTTAGTGCCTCTGACTTTTTTGGGTGAGTGTATGTGTTTGTGTGTGTGTGTGTGTGTGTGTGTGTGTGTGTGTGTGTGTGTGTGTGTGTGAGAGAGAGAGAGAGAGAGAGAGAGAGAGAGAGAGAGATACTTCATATTTTGGCATTGACTTCTAGGAATTCTCATGTATCATTCACTGGGTCAGTGACAATAGGTGGATGAAACTGATCGTGAACTAATGTGCCTCGATGTATATCAGTAGTCGCAATGGAATGTTATATAGGGTTCTTTCCCCCCCTCCCTCTCTCTCTCTCTCTCTCTCTCTCTCTCTCTCTCTCTCTCTCTCTCTCTCTCTCAAATCATCGGCCACATACCAACACAGTACCAGTCACTATGATACCTAGCTTCATTAGTATTGTGAATGTTAGGCCATGGAATTGAAGTCCTAACTTTCTTCAACCTAACCTAATGTAATCTAATCTAAACTAAGCTAACTTAACCTAACCCGGCTTAACCAAAACAAACCTAGCCTAATCTATCATCCCCTCTCCTCCCCTAGCGTAACCTAACCTAACCTAACCTAATCTAAGCAAATCTGACCTACCTTGACCTCACCTCACCTAATTTAACTTAATCTAACCTACCCTTATACAACCTAACCCTGCTTACCTAATGCCTTTAATCCTGAAGACATACGAGTATAGCAAACTTAGAATAGGACTCTCTTACAATAGTCTTGCCTCTCGTCCATACGTCTCGCATGGAATACTGTGGGATTAAGTAGTAGTAGTAGTACAGTAGTAGTAGTGGTGGTAATGGTAATAGTAGTAGAGGGACGTAGTAACCCTAGGCTTGTCTGAAACGTGAACGCGGTGAACTACGGGCTGGTTCTCTTCCTCCTGCAGCCCGCCATCCTCCTTTCGGCGATTAGGGAGGAAGTTCAAGGACGTTTGTATACCTGAACGGCAAAGACACACATAAATCGGTTCCACCACGTGAAGGCGTCCCACTACTACTACTGGTACTAGTTCTACTACTACAATTACTACTACTACTACTGCTACAACAATTACTACTACTACTACTACTACTACAACTACTGCTACTGCTACTACTACTGCTGCTACCGCTACTACTACTACTACTACTACTACAGCAACAACAACAACAACTACCACTACTACTACTACTACTACTACAAATAGTACTACTATGTGTAACCCACAGAGTGGGAGAGGGGATGGGAAGTAGTTAAGGATGTTTATATTACCAGTTAATTCAGCCGCCCACTTATATCAGTGCCACCACGTGAAGGCATCCCTCTTACCACCTCGTGTAACCCGCCAGGGTGTAAGAGGGGCGCCTCTTGAAGTAAAAAAAAAAAAAAAAAAAAAAAAAAAAAAAAAAAAAAAACATGGTTCGGAGACCATAATTCTCCGGCCAGGAAGCCTTTGTAATTCCCCTGTTTATTTGAGTGACACGCCAGGAGGAAGTGCGTGGGGGAGGGGAGGAACGAGCATCTGCCATCAGCATCATCATTACCACAATTATCTTCATTTTCATTATTATGTCTTTTACGTTCATCACAGTTACAATCATCATCATCATCATTGTTACACTTATCATCACCATCATCATCACCGCTGCACTCACCATCATCGCTACACTTATCGTCACCACCATCATCACCAATACACTCACCATCATTATCATGATTATCACCACCACCGTTACACTTATCAACTTCCTTAAAGCCAAAACTCATATATGGTCAATATTCATCCTTCGGCATTCCTACATAGAATACTGACAATCTTTGCCACACGTGTTCCCTTGAGTAATAAAATAGTAATATTCATTTATCTTTAGTAGCATCACTTAACACCCAACGCTACTTTATTTTTGCTCCCCTCCCCCCTCTCTCTCTCTGATATATATTTAAGTTACTATAATTGGAGAGGACTTAGATGTCTGTGCGGTGTTTCTCTCTCCATAACTCACCGCCAATTTTTTTCCTTTTTTTTTTTTTTTTCTTTGTGTGTGGGCGTGGAAGTATAATTAGGCGTGGGGGTGGTTGTTGGAAAATGGGCTTGTGTGTGCCGTGAGCAAAAATAATTATCGCCATTCTGTATTTTCCTTCCATTAATATTTATTTGTCTAATATACTTTTCACCCCAAGAATAATTTTATGGTGGGACGGTTTACTGGTGTTATTTTCCTGATTTCCGACTACATTTTTATTTAATTTGCTGTTTTCTTGCTCCTTTATTTCCCCTAGTTATGGTTCCTCAATCCTTTACTTCCTTTCCTTAGACAATCTTTATTTTTCACCTACCATATTGTGCCTCCTTGTTCTCTTTAATTCCGCGCCTTATCAACATGACAGCTGTGAGAGAGAGAGAGAGAGAGAGAGAGAGAGAGAGAGAGAGAGAGAGAGAGAGAATAAAGTAGCGTTGCGTGTTAAGTGGTGCTACTGAACAAAAATAAATATTCCCATTTTGTTACTTTAGGGAACACTTGTGGGAAAAATTGTTGTAAGAATGGCGAGGGCTGAAATTGACCACTTGTGAGTTGTGGCTATAAGGAAGTTGATGATGATGATGATGAGTGTAACGGTGGTGGTGGTGATGATGATGATGATGATAATGATGATAATGATGATTATGGGTAATGGTGATGATGGTGATGATGATCATGATGATGATGAGCTACTTTTTTAAATTAATCTCTCTCTCTCTCTCTCTCTCTCTCTCTCTCTCTCTCTCTCTCTCTCTCTCTCTCTCTCTCTCTAAGTTAGAGAAAGTGTGGATAATGGTGGTAAAGTTAGTACAACGCTACTTTTTTTCCTTCATTTCTCTCTCTCTCTCTCTCTCTCTCTCTCTCTCTCTCTTTCTCTCTGAAGTTAAAGCGTGGATAATGAAACCAATGTGAGGGACAGGGCTACTTTTTACTTTCGCGCCCACACACACACACACACACACACACACACACACACACACACACACACACAGCACGCTTGAAATTTGGCTTGTGTAAACGGTGCCGTAAATCTACCTGAGGGCCCGTTTTCTTTGTAGTGGATAAATCGTGGACAGAATTTCGTCACGTAATTAAGGGGTACACTAAAAAAAAAAAAATAGTGACAAATTCCCTGGATAGTGACCGTAAATTACCTTGGCTTAATCACCTTACTACTAGAGGTATCGTCATTATCTTAATCTTCTTCTTCTTCTTCTTCTTCTTCTTCTTTATCATCATCATCATCATCTTCTTCTTCCTCTTCTTCTACTTCTTTTACATCCTTGTACAGTAATCATCATCATCATCATCACCATATTATTATTATTATTATTATTATCATTATTTTTATCATCATCATCATCATCATCATCTAGCTATCTCGAGAAGAATTTATTTGTCTTTAGCAGAGGCTTTTTAGACCAGAGGGATAATATATAGAGGCAAACAAATTCAACAGTGCGTAATATTGATGGATGGACAGATGGAGATGAATGAATGAATAGATGAATGGATGGATGGATCGTTAGATTGATGGATTGATGGATGGGTGGGCGGATGCATGCATAGATTGATGGATAAATAGATAAAATAGATAGACAGATAGATGGATGGCTAGATAGATAGATAGGTAGATGGATGGGTAAATGGGTGACCGGATGGATGAGTGGGTGAATGGATAGATGAATGGATGGATGGATAGTCTGATAGATAGGTGGGCGAATGGATAGACAGATAGATAGAGAGACTGATGGAAGAATGGATAAATGGATGGATGGATAGACAGATAAATGGATAGTTGAACGGATGGATGGGTGTTTATTGTGCAAAATATTACCAAGTATTTGTCATTCGTTTTTCTTCGTGATTATTTCCCAATTTATTTTCGTCCCTTTATCAATAGTATTTTTTCTCGATAATTGTGATTTATTTATTTTTTTATTTTTTATTTTTTTCGTTTTTGATAGGCAGGGAACTACCATCAGTTTGGGAGTCACGGTTTTATTGTGTGTGTGTGTGTGTGTGTGCCACAGAATGGGAGGCTCTGTTTTCATCATGGTATTTCTTATATAGTATACACCTTAACAAGATCCCTTCATAGTAGTAGTAGTAGTAGTAGTAATAAATTGTAGTAGTAATAGTAGTAGTAGTAGCAGCAGCAGCAGCAGCAGCAGTAGTAGTAGTAGTAATAGTAGGAGTAGTAGTACTAGTGGTAGTAGTAGTAGTAGTAGAAGAGGAACCCGGGTCTCTCTGGCCGAGCAGACCCATCAGCCCGAGGCGAGCAACCATCACTATAGGCTATCCTTTCAGTGAATCCCAGGTCCTCATACGATAGAGAGTGCCTCGCCACAGTGAGGGGCGGGAAAGGTATGGAGGTTTGGTTCCCGGATGGACGCCGCGTTTGCTTCTCTAGCCAGTTAACAGTGGCACCATAGAAGGTTCCACATCACTCCGTTATTTGATTATATTGTTACCACCCAGCGTTGTAAATGCAAGGTTACAGAAAACCATTAGACCTGTTGCTCAGTGTAGAGCAGTGGTTCCCAAACTGGGGGCCATGGCCCCCTTGGGGGCCATATATCAGAATGTAGGGGGCCATAACCTGAACCCAAGGAGTTTAGCGAGTAGGTAGTCAGTGGAGAGAACTTACACAGGTTCAGTACAGGTTTGTGCAATGCCTTGCTGCCAGACACATAAGTAATACGTCCTTTTTTTTTTTTTTTTTTTTGCCTGTGTAATTACCTTTTTTATCTGATTCTGTGTTGTTGACATAAAATAAGGCATAGAGATGTATTAGGGGAGTAGATAATTTAACTCATTCTAATTCTAAGGCTTCCTAAACTATGGATTCTGTATGATAACCTGGTCTTGAAAATTGAGTATCAGCAAGGATGTTCACATCTTTCAGTTAACTATCCATTCACAGTTGCAACATTGATCACCGTGTGCGCCTCCCCATATAATCAGTTTGTGCCCACCTGTGAATACTTCAATAATTATATATATATAAGATTCAGCTAAGACAAAATACACATTTCTTTATTAATACTTAACAAAAGAGAAAATAACAAATGGAATCAATAAAATTACAGGATTTGCTAGAGTGATTTTTATATGGACATGATGAGTGTAGGACTGTAGTGTAGACAGTCACTGCAGTCATGGGTTATGATTGGGGAAGGGGGGCCATGGACAAGGATCATGTATGAAAAGTGGGTAACGACCAGAAAAAGTTTGGGAACCACTGGTGTAGAGTCACCTAAGGAAGAAAAAGGCAGGACTACATCAAGTGAGCAGATGATGGTCACCACCTCCCCTCGTAGTAAGTGGCATAAATAAACAATAAACTGAATTCTGGGTACACGGTTTGCACTCTTTATTATTCCCTTTCCATAGCCATACAGACAGACTACCAAACCACCACTAACAATGACCTCCATTACCTGCCACGCCACAACAAAAAACGAAAATTTTAATTCAGGTGGCTCCCCAAGGTGTATTGTGTCAAAGAAAATGGCTTACTCAATCGCACCCTCTCACTGTAGGGGGAACTCCAGTATTCTTTTCCAGTTAGTTCCAGATGATTTTATTTAGCCTGGAGTGAGTCATGGAAGCCTGAGAGTGTTAATATTGTTACCACTAATACTCACATGGTCGGGACAACTCTCTTACTGTATTCCAGATTATCCCAATAATTTTATACAGCTTAGGGTGCGAGTTCCAGTGTGAAAAGCTGCTCCATAGCCTCATTAATGTACAATTGCGGACATAAATA
>NC_137057.1:43150520-43189553 GCF_032717465.1 Coenobita brevimanus
GTGTGTGCGTGCTGGTGATTTTTTTTTTTTTACCATTTCTCACGTACTGCACTTGCCAGTTTTATGAGCGCTGGTAATGGCGTACTTCACTCAGTATGTCTGTCTGTCTATCTGTCTATCTGTCTGTCTCTCCATACGTCTCTGTCATTGTGTCCTCTTGTCTATGTAGCTGTCGATCGATACTTGTACCTGTTTGTCTAAGACCCTTTCAACTGTTCCATTCCAAGACTACGAATGTGTGTGTGTGTGTGTGTGTGTGTGTGTGTGTGTGTGTGTGTGTATCAGTCAATTCAGTACAAGAGAGATATGTTTTTAATTATATATATATACCGCTCTATCTTTATCTGTATCCCATTTCTCTCTGTGGCTATCTGTCTCTCTCTGATTTTTTAAAAATATACCTTTAACTCTAGCATTCATTTTTCTATATGGCCATCTGTTGTGCATCATTTGGTGTCTGTCTGTTTGTCTCTGTCTCTGTCTCTTTTCATCCCAGCTCATTCCAACGTTTACTAAACACACACACACACACACACACACACACACACACACACACACAGAATGGAAGCTTTTGAAAGAGAAATATCACCACACACACACACACACACACACACACACAGAATGGAAGCTGTTGAAAGAGAAATATCACCACACACACACACACACACACACACACACACACACACACACACACACACACACACACACACAGAATGGAAGCTGTTGAAAGAGAAATATCACCCCCCCCCCCACACACACACAGAATGGAAACTTTTGAAAGAGAAATATCACCACACACACACACACACACACACACACACACACACACACACTTCAAATATGTTCTTTCTCTTTCTTCCTCTCCGAAGATGACATATTTTACGAGCATACTCCCACCCCCCTCTGAATATTCTCTCATACTCACATGCTCTCTCATGCCGCCGAAGTATAGTCATTGTCTCGCCTTCAAACGACATGGTTGGTAAAAATGGTCTGGTTGATGATCATGGTGGTGGTAGTGGTGGTGATGATGATGTTGGTGATGGTGATGGTGGGGGTGGTGGTGATGGTGGTGGTGGTGATGATTGTGGTAATGATGGTGGTGATGGTCTGTCTTAATAATGTTGGTGGCAGTGGTGATGTTAACTGTGATGATGATGGTGATGATGATGATGTAGATGATAATGAACGTGAGGTCACTGACGATTCTTCATTTTTAAGCTTATGCAGAAACTATTATTTTCCCCCAACATCAGTAAAGTTTAATCTGTCTTTCACACCTATATCAACAAAATCCTCCTCATTAACATACAAAGAGATTTTTAACATACAGTACAATAGGCAGAAAGAAAAGAGGAAGGTAGAGTGTGATATCTTATCACTTTTTTCACGCATTCCCATGCTGGCGAAGTACACATCCTCTCTTACAAATAGAACTTCTTTCATTCTTTATCTGCTTATGTCATAATGGACTTTGTAGGTTGTTGCAGTGATGTTTTGTAGATTAGTTATATATATATTGAACTTGTGGACGAGCGGTTGTTATACGTGAGTAGTTTTGTAAGTAGATAATCTTGGTTCCCATTTGTCATGCAATGACAGGAGAGGTAAAGAATAGTATGGGACTATTTTTATTTGTCTTGGAAATATTAACAAAGTCTCTCACACACGAGTGAAGTGAAGTAGAGTCCCGCCTGCTACCTCCTGTCTCTCTCTCTCTCTCTCTCTCGCCCATGTTACTAGGCTCGTCTTCCTACTACCTGCCTGTTCTATGGCCTGTCTCCTTCTGCTTCTGCTTCCTAAATTCTGGTGTAGCAGGGGTCGTGTTCACAGTGTGTTCACTGTGGTTGGAAAGTTCTAGAAGCCTGTGTGTGAGTATGTGTGTATGTGTGTGTATTGTCACGAGGCGCTGTCGTGTGCCTATAAAGCATTCCTTGAGTTAAGAGTGTGTAAGCATGTTTAGCATTGCTCGATTCTCGCAGACACAATACCTTCTCATCATCTGACTTCCTGCTTCTGTCTGTCTCTCTGTCTATCTATTTATCTATTTATCTATTATGATTTGTAATTAAAATATGGAGTCCTAACACTTACTACTCTCTCACATCCTCTTACCGTGGATTTGTTAAACTATTGACCTAAACAAATACAGTGGGGTGATTCGGACGTGGAAAGAATGAGGGGGAGAAATAAAGTGTGGTAGGTAGTATGTGAGGGAAAGGAAGACTGACTAGGAGAGAGAGAGAGAGAGAGAGAGAGAGAGAGAGAGAGAGAGAGAGATGAAAATAAATCCGCCAGAAGGAATTACAGATCCAGCCTCTCCGAACATAAACAATTTCTTAGGAGGGGACAGTGGGCATTGGTGTAGTGGTTAGCAAATCTACCTAGCAACTGACAGAACCCGAGAGTGATTTTCGTCCTGGTCATACTCTTGGACGAAGGCTGTTTCCCTCTTTGTACCTATTCAGTCAGCAGTAGCCCACAATTAGGGACCTAGATATAACGTTGACTGTTGTAGGTTTTATCTTGGGGGAAAAATTAGACTTCAAAGAACTGACTGCCTTTATGAGCCCCGTGTAGTAGGTAAGCATTAATTTAACCCGCCCCGTCCCGGCCACTTTTCGACCACTGGTACCCCCCAATCCCGGGCAATTTTCGACCTTTTTTTTTTTGCTTAAACTTTCGCTTTTGGTCAGAAACAATGGCCGGTGGCAAAGAAAGTGGTCCCTGGGGTCCCTAATTAGCTTAACCAGGTATGCCTTGGTCCCACCTGGCCCCGTGTTCTCCCTATGCGGTGTGAGCATCAAACGTTTTCTATGGTATTATAAGTTTGGGAAACCAATGAAAGTAAGTAGAAATGAATTTATTACAAACATAAAAACATGTGATAAAAGAGTATATTGGATTTTATACAAAAATAGAGCAGAAATAACCATTGTACCATCGTGAGAAATGAGCAAAATCGGCCAACTTGGTTCCCATGAATCGCTAACATTCTAAAATCATGATACATATAATTTTTTTTACTTACTTAAAAATAACATTATACCATTTTACATTATATTGAACTGTTTTTACGTATTCACAGGCCTTTTGATAACATTTAGCGTAATGCTAGCGCTAATTTACGTAGTGAGTGAACTCGCTGTGACTGATGTTTCAACTCGTATTGTGCTTTTTCTACTAACATAATACCTTTCTAATATTATTATACACTTTTCAACTTTATAGACCTGTTTTGAGATTATTTCAGGCCTTACGTAAATATATAGCGTAATAATAGCGCATAGTAACACACAAGGTGAAGTCGCTATGACAACTAATTCAACTTACAACCTATTTTTTTACTTATATAATAATTCTACACTAACATTGCACATGTAAACACTTGATATAATTGATATTACATCATTTCTGAACGTACGATGGAACTTAGCGTCATATTTGCGCGTACTTACACAGGGAGTGTTATCGCGATATCATTTGTTTCATCTTACACAAGTAATCAACTTATAAAATACCTTACTACTAACATTACAACATCATCCACTGTATATAATTCCTATCACATACTTACTGACCAGAATGTGGGTGTACTCGTGACATCAATTATGACAACTTACAGTAATGTTCAACTTATACGTTTTATTCATGCTAACATTACACCCGTTTCCACTTTATTTCCTTGCTATCACATATTTACTGACCAGATTTACACAGTGGGTGTAGTTTTGATAACAATTCTTTCCACTTACACTAATTCTCATCTTATACATTACTTTTCTGAAAAAATACCCGTTTCAACTTTATATTTGACTTAGCACCTACTGACTGGCCTTACCATTATCATGAGCGTCATTTCGCCTTCCCACACAGTTTCAGAAGTGTACGAGATTATGATATTCCTTGAAACAAGGCTGAATGCACAACGCAACATTGCACTCGACACACTCGTATCTTGTGTCTTTTCTCTGCGTTGATGGTCTGACTGTCGAGTGCTTACATACATGGCAGCGACGCTGGGGTTTACGACGGTTTGGTTCAGAAGGGATTGCGCTGGGGTAGTGGCGGGCTGCAAGACGTAGGGGAGTCTGAGCAGCACGGGGGGTGCGGGGGCGGTGTGGGGGTCTTTCCTGGGCATGCTTGGCGATTATTTCACGTGCCAGCTCCCTCACAAACCCCTCAAAGGTCTCGGATACTCCGGTGGTCATTGCGTGCAGGTAGTGGGCGTTCAGGACCGTGATGTCGAGCAAGTGGAAAAAGAGTTTCTTGTACCACTTCATCGTTGTCCTGGCACAGTCAACACTTGAAATCATCGAGTCTGACTGATCAACTTGCCTCATGTTCAGATTATAGGCAAGTACAGACTCTGGTTTCCATACGTTGCGCCTCCTCTCGCTACGGTGATCCACGGAGTCTGTGCGGTGCATCAGGGGGCTGTGAACAGTTGATAGGAGGCAAACTTCCCTGTTGTGGTTCCACAGGGTTGCAAGTATGTTATTGGCCTGGAAGAAAACCACCTCATTCTTGTCAAGTTTCCTCCCTATCTTGACCATATGGCGACGGTTTCTCTTGACTGTACCACAGACTCCGGTGTCGTGTTGGTGGAGGAACCTAGCGAGAAGAGGGCTAGTGTACCAGTTGTCCAGGTACAAAACATGACCACGATGAACGTACTCTTCTATCATTGTCTTCACCATGGCCCCCGAGAGTCCTATACTCCGATCTTCTATTATATCTGTCTGTGCGCCCGTGTACAAGACTATGTCTTGCACATAACCAGTCTTACAGTCACACATAACAAAGATCTTGAACCCGAAACGGTGTCTCTTGCTGGGTATATACTGCCTAAAGGAAATATTGCCTCTCCACAACACGAGATTCTCGTCTATGACTAGGTCTCTGTAGGGATAAAATGAGGAGCGGAACATTTCCCGTAAATGATCAAATACCAGCCTAATTCTCCTCATTTTATCGGTGTTATTTGCATTGGCTGGATCATCTGCATCAAAAAAGTGGAGGCGGCCGAGAATAAACTGAAATCTATTACGACCCATCACCTTTCCAAAGAAAGGTGTTAGGATGATTGGGTCCGTTGTCCAGTAGGCAGGAATTTGATTTTTCCTCACCACACCCATCAAGATTACCAGGGCAAAAAATAGGAACATCTCTGATATAGTCACGGGAAAGTCATACTGTTCTGCATGCTTGCTTGTGGTTCCTAGGCGTTCACTTTCAAGGCGCTGGGATTGTGAAAATATATTTGTCTGTTCTACTATGCACCCAACAAACGCCTCATCAAAAAACAAGTTGAAAAAATCTAAACGTGACGACCCAGCATTTACACCTGGAGCTGTGCAACCTGACCGCCACTCCTCAGTGAACTGGTGAATGATGGGAGTAAAATTACTCCCATCCTCCCAGTTCCACGTGACACCACCGTCTCCAGCCACGTCACCATCGTCCCCTTCGTCAGGGTGGGGAGGTGAGGGTGGTGGGGGAGGTTGGGGAGGTGGAGAGCGGCGCCTCTCATCACTCGCACTTCTCTTCCTCTCCCTTTTCCTTTGCCCTTTCCCTTCCCTTTCTTTCCTTTCCCCACATCCTGGGGCTGTGGGGAGGAAGTTTGTGAATATTCAGGGACGAAAGAAGTGCTGGGGAGTGACTCAACCTCCTCTCCCCTAGGCCTACGAGCACCACGTGCTCGTGCTGCCTCCCTCACACCACTGGCCCCTTCACCCCGCACTACCCCCACACCACTCTCACTTTCACCCCGCGCTGCCGCCACAACACTTTCCCTTTCTCCCAGCAATCCCACCACACCACTTGCTACTTCCCCAGACAAAGTACTTGAACCATACCTTAGGTGTTGTCTCGCCCCACCTTCTGATCCACGTGGTGATATTTTCTCCTTTCCCAACCACTCGGCGATATCACGTCCTAGGCCTCCGTCATCCTCATCGTCCTCATCCTCGTCCTGATCAGAATCGTGATGGAGAGATAGCTGTGCACGTGGTTGGGGAGCAGGCTGGCCTTCCCTTGCCTTACGGTATGTCACATACCGCGTTTTTCGGGGCAAAGGGACCTCCTCATCACTGCTACTTATTTCTTCCTCTGGCTGGACGTAATCGTGATCCACCACATCATCATCGAGTGGAGAATCACTGTCTCCAGTGAAAGCTTCCAGGACGGATGCAATTTGCTCATCTGAGAGACCTTTCCGCGCCATGTCTGACCTGGGTCACTGCTGGCAGGTGAGCGACCGAGACAAGGGCGAGTGCGGGTCACGCAGGGTCTAGGATGCTGCCCGCCTGGCGGCAGGTAGGGGAGGCTTGGGTACCCGGGCGAAACGAAAATCTCCCGCGAATTTTGAAAATTGTGGATATTATGAACCTTGCAATTGCAGGACGTTGAAGTACGTCCTCGGGACGGCGCGGGTTAATCGTTATTTTTATTATTATTATTATTATTATTATTATTATTATTATTATCATTATCATCATCATTACTACTACTGGTACTACTACTACTACTGCTACTACTACTACTCATACTGCTACTACTACTACTACTTCTACTACTACTACTACTACTACTACCACTACTACTACTACTACTACCACTACTACTACTACTACTACTACTACTACTACTACTACTACTACTACCACCACCACCACTACTACTACTACTACTACTATGACTACTACTACCACTACTGTTACTACTACCACCACCACCACCACCACCACTACTACTACTACTACTACTGCTACTGCTACTACTACTTCACCTCCATCCATTGGGAATTATATTGTGAAGATCCAAACCCACCTTGCTAATACAGTTCACCATTTGGAGTTGTAATGTGAAGGTTAACACTAACCCTCATATTACAATCCGTTGGCCCCAAGCACGCCAACGGCTGTGGTTACCAACCATCTACTATTACTATTATTATTTTATTTTATTTTTCTATTTTTTTTTTTTTTTATGTGACCGACTCTGGGCATAGGCTTCACATCCTGCTTTCAAGGCCCAGTAGTCCTCCTACGCACCGCACACCTCTACATGTCACCACTTCGGCGCTAACACCCACCGTCCATACTGAATACATGCTAGGGCTGTCTCATACAGGACTGGTGTATTGGTATTAGCGGGGATATTTTTACGACATGTCGGCGGGTCTTCTGGTAGATCAATAAAGTCTGATTTTATGACATTCAAATCCTTAAACTGTTCCCTGCCACAGCGGGATTTGAACCCGCGTCCGTCAGGACTGCAGGCCAACTCTCTACCGATTGAGCCACCGCCTCCTATTGATATTACAGTGTAAATAAAGACATTAAACTATTGGAGTCGCTGGTCTATGCGACTCTCGACCACTGTAGCTTCGTAATCCATACCCGCCAGACAGACAGGCCTGAGGGCAGATGATCTTGTGCCCCTGAGACATAGCAGAGCAGACCTCACGAGGGAGAATGAGAGTCGACATCTCATCCAGGCCATAACAGAACTCTGCGGTTGACGTTTTTCCTCAGAAAGAACCTCTGCCAGTCTCGAATAGAATCTCACTGCCTCTGGACCCATCCCACCTGATGTCGTAAACACATGGGGAGTGAATCGACCGTGGTCCACATGTTGGATCCTTTCTTGATAATTTCTATTTTTTTCTTGTTCATTCCTCTTGTGTGCAGCTTCGAGAGACAGTTCACGATGACATGCTGCCATGGGATGGAATATCCTGATGTCGAAGAACGCCCTCTGCCCACGTGTCAGGAAACCTCGAGCATTGACATCCACTCTTGCATCATTTGATGTGTTTGCTGTTCTGTGGGTAAAGTGCTCGCCGTCCAGGGGTAGCAGAGCTGGCTCAATCGTGACATCATGGCATATTTCCTGCAGCATTTTGGCAGTGAGGTCGCGTACTTCATCGTGTCGGATGCAAACAAAGCCTCCCTTCTTGCATACCATTGCATGGTTTGCATCAAAGACAGTGCCACAGGCACAGTGTTGAGGTAGGTTCTCTATTGGCCACCCATATCTCAAGGCTATGGCGTCAATAAATTCTTGTTTGTTGAAGTGGAAGCCTTTTGCCTTGAGAGGCAGGGTTGTGAGCCAGTTTGATGCCCCAGCCTCCTGTGCAATTTCAACTCTTCTGCACTGGTCTGGTGGTAGATGTTCGATTATGTGCTGCAGCTGGTCTTTTTGTCTTGCTTCACGCTCCTTGCTTATCTGTGTCTTTATGTCTTTCTGCCTTTGGTGGTTGATTTCACTCGTCTCAACCTGGGCGCAGATCTTCTGTGACAAGGATTCGGTGAGCCTGAGTGAGTTTCTGTGTTCGTAGCTTGCCACGGCTACTGGATTTATAATGCCAAGGCCTCCCATCCTGGGTGGTAGTGCTAGAAGGTCCCTCTCTTCTGGTGTGGGGATGTGACCATTTGTTAGAGATGCGAGGACTGCAACTACTACTACTACTACTACTACTACTACTACTACTCATACTGCTACTACTACTACTACTTCTACTACTACTACTACTACTGCTACTACTACTACCACCACCACCACCACCACCATCACCACTACTACTACTACTACTACTACTACTACTACGACTACTACTACCACTACTACTACTATTACTACCACCACCACCACTACTACTACTACTACTACTACTACTACCACCACTACCACTATTACTACTACTACTACTACCACCACTACCACCACTACTACTACTACTACTACTATTACTACTACTACAACTACTATTACTACTACTATTACTGCTACTATTTTTTAACTTATCTTCGCTCTCTCCTCCACCTCATCTTCTTCTTCTACTTCTTCTTTTTCTCCCTTCTTTTTTTCCTTCTTCTTTCATCTTCTTCTTCTCCTCTCTCCTCCACCTCTTCTTCTTCTTCTTCTTCTTCTTCTTCTTCCTATCTTTCTTCTTGTTGCTTCTTTTTCTCTTTCTTCTTTCTTGTTCTTGTTGTTGTTCTTCTTCTTCACCATCATCATCATCATCTTCTTCTTCTTCTTGCTGTTCTTCTTCTTTTTCTCCATTTTCTTCTCCTTCTCCCTCCTCTTCCCCATTTTCTTCTTCTGAGCATTTTTCCTCTCCGTTTTCCTCCTCCTCCTCGTCATTCTCCTCCTTCACTGCAAACCACATCACCTGTCACGTGAAAAAATAATAATAACGCCTTCAATAAGAAGACAATGAATACAGCTAAAAAAAAAAAGCCAAAAATAAGCCAAAGAAAAGACAACATAGAAGCAAATCATGACAGAGGAAATTTGTCTTTTATTTTTTATTTACAGATGACCAGGTGAGGGAAAAACAAAATAAATAAAAAAAATAATACACCAGATTAGAGATGCAAGAGTGCGAGGGATAAAACAACTTCTCAGAGCTATTGTTTCAAGACAAGTCAAAAATGCATTGGATGGGGGGACGAAAGAGAGAGAAGGGGGAAAGCGAGAGACATACAGACAGACAGACAGAGATAGGCAGGTAGATATATATACATACTGTATATATTTAGAGAGAGAGAGAGAGAGAGAGAGAGAGAGAGAGGAGGGAGGGAGGGAGGGAGGGAAAGAGAAATGCAAACTGGAAAAACGAAAAAATAAAAATTCATGTCTGGCATGGCCGCTTACGAAAAAAAAAAAAAAAATTGTGAGGAATAGGTCTGCTGAAAAAATGAAAGATACACACGCCTACACACACTTTTGCCTACACAGGCACAAGTACACACGCATACACACACAGGCTCGTACATACTTAGACACAGTGCTACGATGCTGCTGGAAAAAGATTACACACACACACACACACACACACACACACACACACACACACACACACACACGGTAAAAGGTCAGCATGCACGTAAGTCATATCTTTTGCTTGTCCTGAATACGGGATTGAGCACTGGAAGTGTTTGTTTAGTTTTTAATGTACAGTATTTATATAATTACTACTACTACTACTACTACTACTACTATTACTACTACTACTACTACTACTACTACCGTTTTATTATCACTGCTACTGTATTACTTCTGCTACTACTGTACTACTACTACTACTATTACTACTACTACTACTAATTCCATTATTTTTTTAACCCTTTTGGAATCAGCTGGCGTCTATCATCTACCTATCTATCTATTGCCAGACGCCTCAATCCCGTTTGGGGTGGCCACAAACAAATCGCCTCCACGTCGCCCTGTCCCCCGCCATTTCACTGCCCTGTTCCCAACTCACACCCCCCTCTCTCATATACCTCTCCACCCCATCCCTCCATCTCATCCTCGGCCTCCCCCTCCCTCTTCCCCCCTCCACCTCACTCACATACACTCTCTTCGTCAGTCTTTCACCCTCCATCCTCTCCACATGGCCAAACCACCTCAGTGTGTTCCTCATAACGCTTCCTATCACATCCACATCCACACCACAACGCTCCTTTATATCCTCATTCGTCAGCCTGTCTCTCCACGTGACTCCACAGGCTCCTCTTAAATAACTCATTTCCACTGCTCTCACTCTTGACTTGTGTCCTTCCAACAGTGTCCAAGCTTCACTTCCGTACGTTAGAGTTGGTATCACAATACTGTCATGTAGTAACTTTTTCACTTCCATGCTCACTTCCCTGTTTCTTATCACTGCTTTCAAGGAACCAGCAACCTTTCTTCCCTGCTGTACCCTTTCAAGCACTTCACCCTCCAAACCTCCATCCTTACTCATCACACTACCCAAATACTTAAACGTACTCACATTTTCCAATTCCTCACCATCCAACCTCGCTGTACATTCACTAACTTCACCTCTCTCAAAGACCATCACTTTACTCTTCCCTACATTCACCTTTAGGTTCCGTTTCTTACACGCTTTCTCAAACTCATCCACCAAGCCTTTCAGCTCCCCTTCGTCTTCACTCAACAACACAGTATCATCCGCAAACAACAGTACAGGGAGTTTCCAAACACTATCCTCTCTCACCAGGGCCACTCCAACATCCACTACCCTACCTTGTACCTCTTTTATTACCCCATCCATGTACAGATTGAACAACCATGGAGACATGACACATCCCTGTTTCAAACCAACTTTCAAAGAGAAAAATTCACTTAGTTCACCATCCACACGCACTGCAGCCTTCGCACCATCGTACATTCTCTTCACAGCATTCAACAACTTTCCATCTACTCCATATATTCTTAACACTTTCCACAATCCTTGTCTATCCACCCTGTCATATGCTTTCTCCAAATCCATGAAAGCCACATACAACTTCTTTCCCTTCTCTAGAAACTTTTCCACTAAAGTTCTAAGAATGAATATCTGATCTACACAACCTCTTCCCTTCCTAAAGCCTCCCTGTTCTTCTCCAACTAATTTCTCTGTTCTTTCTCTAACTCTGTCTATAAGTATCCTACCATACACTTTTCCTATTATACTAAGAAGACAAATGCCCCTATGATTACCACACACTTCTTTTTCCCCTTTTCCTTTGTACAAGGGAATAATTATACCTGACTTCCAATCCTCCGGGACTCTACCCTCCTCCCAGGCCAATCTGCACATCTTCCACATCCATTTTACTACTATCTCTCCCCCATGCTTCAGCATTTCACCACACACTCCATCAATTCCTGGGGCTTTCCCCGATTTAACTTTCTTCATTGTTCCACAACTTCTATCCTACTGATTTCTTCCTGTCTTCTCACCTCCCTCCTTCTCCCAGCCATTCCCCAGCCACTTATACTCGCATTACTTCCATCCTCTACGTTCAACAATTCCTTAAAGTGTTCTCTCCATCTGCTCACTTTTTCTCCCTTCTCCGCTAGTAATCTACCATTTTTATCTTTCACTCCCCTGCTAACTTCACTTCCACCCTGTCTTACTCTTTTCACTTCTCTCCAGAACATTTTCTTACAGTCCCTCCACTTTACACTCAAATTCCTTCCAAATTCCTCATCCACTCTCTTCTTACTCTCTCTTACTAATCTTTTCACCTCTCTTTTCCTTTCCACATGTAACTCTCTCTTCCGCCTCTCAACTTCTTCCACCCCCCTATTTCTCATCCATTCATTGTATGCTTTCTTCTTTTGTGCCACAGCCTGTTTCACCTCTTCAATCCACCACGCTGTTCCTTGCACCCCCCTCCGTCTTCTCTTCCTTCCACACACCACATCACATGCTGCACATATTTCTTCTGTAAATATCTTACACATACCTTCTACGTCTCCCATCTGCTCCAATTCATATTTGCCCAATCGTTCCTCCACTTCTCTCTTATACTCTGCCTTTTTCTCATCCTCTTGTAACCTTTCCACTCTCCTTGCAACTACTCCTTCCTCTCGTCTTTCCCTTCTTCTATTCCTTCATCTTACTTGCATCCTAATTCTGGCCACCACCAAGTAGTGGTCAGAAAGTCCACTCCCCCAACCTCTATACACTCTTGCATCCTTTACACATCTTCGCATCCTTTCATCCACACACACATAATCAATCATTGCCTTCCTTTCATTCAGTTCACCACCCACCCTTCTCATCACTCGCCATGTATACCTGTGGATCATTTTATGCCTGAAGAGGGTATTGGCTATCACCAACCCCCTCCCAGCACAAATGTCCACTAACGCACTCCCATTCTCATCTATCTCAGCAGGCACACCCCACTCACCAACTATTCCATCCACCTTCACATTACCAACTTTACCATTCATATCACCAATCAAAAACACTCTCTCATTCCTTCCAAACTTTTCCATGCACACTTCCACATTTGTCCAGAACTCTTCTCTCTCACTCTTCTAGCACGATCTTGCGTTGGTGCATACACACACACAATCGCCCACATTTGTATTCCAACTTTCAACTTTACCCACACAATCCTTGACCCAACTGATCCATACTGTCTTATGCTCTTCTTCCATCTTTTACTCACAACTATACACACTCCTTCCTTTGCCCTCTCATTCTCATCTACTCCTGCACATATACCCCATCCATACTCCCATTCTCTCACACTTTCTCCTCTCCATTTTGTTTCAGTTATTCCACATACATCCACTTTCGCATCCTCAAGCACCTGGACAATCTCTCTCTCTTTCACCTCAACATTCGCTCCTCTTACATTCCATGTATTCATTACCAAGTCCTTTGTCCGGTACTGGGTCGTCATCGTTTGGTCAGTCCTTGTCCGAAGCTTCTTGTTTGTTTTTTTAGTTAGTTGTTTTCCGGGGAGGGGCACTAACCCTCCGCCAACCCTTTTAGTCGCCTTTTACGACAAGCAGGGATACTGGGGGAGTATTCTTGAAAACCCCCCTACCCCCAGGGGGGGTACTGCCTACTTCTAAATTCAGATTTATCATTCTCTTTCGTGTGCCATCATTTCTTCCCCCTTCTCCCTTTCCTTCTTGTCTTCTTTCCACTCGAGGGATCTCTACCGTTTCCAACTCTGGGTGATAACCATATAACCAGATAACGGGGTGATGTGGAGCCTACTACAGTACCCTTGTTAAATGGGTGGAGCGATGCAAATGTGGAATCCATCCAGGAACCAAATCTTCTCACTTTTCCCGCAAGGCAACTATGTATTATGAGAGAGAGAGAGAGAGGGAGAGAGGGAGAGGGAAGTAGACAAATACAGACATGCATAAGAGTGCATATATGCATACATACATTGATAAATAATTAGATACGGACAAACAGAGGTAGATGGCTAGACAGATAGATAGATGGACAGACAGAATGACAGAGAGACATGTAAATAGATAAACGGATAAAGAGGAAAATCACCTAAATCTCTGTCTCCTCATCTCGCGTTGGACACAGAAGCTCATAATAATTTGCATAGAATGTTTCGATGATTATGTCCACTGTCATTTGCACATTGGGAGAATTAATGATGGTGATTGAGGCCAGTCTCTCTCTCCCTCTCTCTCTCTCTCTCTCTCTCTCTCTCTCTCTCTCTTTCTCTCTCTCTCTCTCATATTAATTCACCCACCTCGCTTACGATCGGTCCAAATTGGCTCAGCTGGATATCACCTTGCATGAAATGATTGGAAATATGGATTGGCTTTAGGAATGATTGGAGAAATAGCTTAGCTTTAAGATTGTAGGGTTCAATGAACGCTAACGGATATTACAGTAAGCCTGTGCATAGTAGGCCTATTACTTCGTAGTGAGGTAGAGGATATCTGAAAAGTTATTGATACAGAGTTTGGTCAGTATAAGATCTGTTGTCATTGTATATCTCGATTTTCAAGAAGCATTTGATGAAGTTCCCTATAAAAAATTACAGTACTTCAGAAACTGAATGCGCATGGGTTCAGAGGGAATGTGCCCGGGTGGATCGATAATTGGCTTACAGAACGTAAACAGAGGATGGTAATAAATGGTAAAGAATCGGACTGGAAAGATGTTACTAGTGGTTTCCCACAGGGCTCAGTACTGGGTCCTATTCTGTTCTTAATATACATAAATGATAAAGATGAGGGTCTAATTTGTCAAATTACCAAATTTGCTGATGATACTAAAACTGGTAACAGAGTATACACATATTTACAGAGGCAGGCAATACAGAGTGACCTCAGTCGACTGTTTAACCTGCCGCGTGCCAGTGCCGATTTAAAACGGTCTGACATAATGCCACGGCCAGTGCCAGTGCCGTTTTAAAACAGTTTAAAATAAAAAACTTCACTGTGACCGCATTTTTCAAGATTCACAGGTAAAAACTGGCAGGCATGTAAGATAACTCTGCTCTACCATTCCCCAGGCTGTCAAGGCCATACATTCACTCACTCCCACCCTCACGCTCGATCTGCCTCACTCTGCCTGTGTGCCTTACCCAGTGCTGTACATAGTGAAGGCATTTTGTAAATATTTTCATGTAAGTGTAAGTTGTAAATATATTCTTGTAAGTTTAAGGACTATATAGTGAAGTCAAGTTGTAAATGCCTTCTTGTAAGTGCCAGGACTGTACGTAAGGAAGTCAGGTTGTACCTATCTTCAAGTAAGTGTAAGATAATGCATTCACAGTGAGAAACTCACACAAATTGTGATAGATGCTGAAGTAATAAGTAATCAGAAAAGTGTACTGAACATTGTTATACCTTCCCAGCATAAATACCTGAGTATACCTTATATAGAAAACGGCTTTCTCTCACGTACGTGGTGAGTTTGAGAGAGCGGCTATACCTGTACACGAGTATGCAGAACTCGATAAAACTCATTTCTGAGCCTTGGTGAGCATTTTAATGGTGAAATTCGTTGTTTCCACATCAAAATCTATCATTTAAGCCAAAAATAAAAGGTCAAAAAATGGCTGGCACTGGGGTGACCCATAGGGCTAAAAATTGCCGGCACACGGCGGGTTCATTGTGACCAAACTTGGCAGATGGACATTAATATTAGTAAATGCAAAGTGCTAAACACTGGAAATTGAAAGGGAAAAACCAGTTACACCATGGATGACATTCAACTAGATAATGTCACTCAGGAAAACGATCTAGGTATTATAATAACAAATGATCTTAAACCAAGCAAAAGGTGTCCGGAGGCTGGTAAGAAAGCCAATAAATTAAACGGATTCATTGGTAGAGCGTTCAAATTTAAATCCAGTAATATCATCCTCACTTTATATAATTCATTAGTTCGCTCATATTTAGAGTATTGTGTCCAGTTCTGGTCACCTTATTACAAAAAAGATATAGAGAAACTAGAAAGAGTACAACGAAGGGGGACCAAAATGATACCTAGTTTGAGAAACAAACCATATGAGGAATGTTTGTAAGCCCTGAATCTCTTCACAACCAAATAAATGCAGATTATGGGGAGATTTAATTCAAGTATTAAAAATATTCAAAGGGCACGATAACATGGCCGTCGATAAATACTTCACAGTTGATCACTGGAACTATACTAGAGTCAATGAGTACAATATAATTGGCAAACAATTCCAGTTGCAAGAAGCTAAGCATTTCTTCTTTAGTAGAGTTGTAATTATAAGGAACAAATTGCCCTCCAGTGCTGTGGATCACTGAGGGTCTCTGTTAGTTAAGTGTTCACCATTGGGATTTTTTAAATGTACCGGGCGTAACTGCTTCAGAAGGAAACTTGTGTACTTGTCCCGCATGGGAAAATTCCTGTCTCAGTGGAGTGAACGGAGCTGGGGCCTGATTGACTGCTACTTACCTTAAAAGCGCCAGACAAGGCTGCCACACCACTCTTGAACATCCACACTGTGCACCATGCAATTTCCACACTGCGTCTACAGACGCCTCGTTAACTCACTGTACCCATTCAAAATGTCCCTTAGTTATTTATTATTTGATTTTTCATTTTATGTTACTACTTTCTTTCTCAGGTTATTTAAACTGGTAGCTTACAGATAAAGTATTATAGAATGTAACTTTTCCCTTTCAGTCATTCCTATGAAATTTCCATGTCAGTTTCTCCATGCTGCATGGTGGTTTTTCTCACCTTTTCCTGCCAGTTTTAACTGGAGGGTTT
This sequence comes from Coenobita brevimanus, assembly GCF_032717465.1. Classification (NCBI taxonomy): domain Eukaryota; kingdom Metazoa; phylum Arthropoda; class Malacostraca; order Decapoda; family Coenobitidae; genus Coenobita; species Coenobita brevimanus. The sequence goes on from NC_137057.1 coordinate 43,167,049, forward strand.
GGAGGCGAGGGGAACCTTCTTGCCTTACTATCCTTATCCATCATCACGTAGAATTAATTCTCGTAGCCGTAATCTACTCTGTAACAAACAGCTGTTTGCTTTCCTTTGCACTCCTTTGGAATACTGGAACCGGTTTATGTGGAAAAGATGTGTGCGATTCCTTTTACCTCTCTCTCTCTCTCTCTCTCTCTCTCTCTCTCTCTCTCTCTCTCTCTCTCTCCAGTGCCACCAGCCAAATAATAAAGGTCATTTTTCACAGGTCAATAACTCTCAAAGGACGATGGTATTTCCACGTTATAAAATTATTCCATACAATCTCTGGTCATGACAGCTTCGAAACGCCTGTCAGATTATTATAGACAGCATATAACAGCCTTGTGTTTCATAGAATAGTAGTAGTAGTAGTAGTGGTAGTAGTAGTAGTAGTAGTAGTAGTAGTAGTAGTAGTAGTGGTAGTAGTCGTGGATGGACGAGGTGATGGATTTGGTGGTAGTGGTGGTAGCAGGAGTAGTAGTAATGGAGGTGGTGGTGGTGGATGACTTGGTGGTGGTAGTAGTAGCAGAAGTAGTAATAATAGTAGTATGGCAGTGGTAATGGTAGTAGTATAGTAGTGATGGTGGTGGTGGTGGTGGTGGTGACGGTGGTGACAGTGGTAGTAGTGGTCGTAGTAGTAGTAATAGTAGTAGTAGTAGTGGTAGTAGTAGTAGTAGTAGTAGTAGTCGAAAATAATGGGCAGAAGAGCATGCTGGTCACGAAGAAGTGTTATGGAAGGAAGACAGATCCATAGCACGGTCATTTTTCTTCCACTGAGCTACGTGAAATGGTTTATTAGGGCTAAAATCATGGCCAGGTAAAGGTAAAGGCTACGGAATGCTAGTCACGAAGAAGTGCTTGTATTCTCATTCCAAGGGGAATAAAAGCTCGCCTGAAGTTAGCAGTAATATAGACAGAAATTAGACATCTAGGTATAGAAATGATGAGGAATGTAGCATCTTGTTTATCTGCCATTCCTTCTTTGCTCATCTTCTGTAAAAAAAAAAAAAAAAAAAAATGCTTTGGTACTCCGTATCAAAATGGTGAAAAATATCGCATTTTTTGTATTTGATTTGTTTTTCTTCTGTTCATCTATCTATCCCCACACGCCATATCTATCTATCCCCACACGCCATAATCCCGTAAGGGGTGGCCGTCCGTATGTTAGTTGTTTTACGGGGAGGGCACTAATCCTCCGCCAACCCACTTGTTGGCACATAGGGACCACGTATGGGTTGGCTGTATAGTTGCCACACAGCTTTGTAAAATACTTCCTGGGTTACAGGAAACCATTAAGCTTGTCACTCAATGTAAAGCCACCTGAAAAGGAAAGAAGAAGAATAAAAAGTGACAGGAATGTAGGGAGAAATAGGAAGAGAGGAAGGCAGACACAGAAAAAGAATGATAACGGTGCAGGATAAAGTAGACAGCATTACATCAAGTGAGTGGATGATGGTCTTTTGTAAAAAAAAAAAAAAAGGGGGGGGGTTTCCTTCCTCTTCTCATCTTCTGTAAAAAAAAAGAAAAAAGGATGAATTGCCACTCTCAGGTGGCTAACGATAACGATATCCCATCAGGTAACCATCCTCGTTTCCTTGCCCCAGATTGGCCAGATTCACTCCCAACGAGCCAGTTGTCCCGCTTAACAATGCTTTTATCACCATCCTACAAATCACCCCCCTTCTGCCCCCCTGTCTGTCTGTGTGGCTCTCCGTGTGGCTGTCTATCTCTATCGGTCTGTCTTTATGTTTATTTATGTCTGTTAACTTATCTCTGTTTGTCTGCCCATCTATCTATCTACCTATCCCTAAGTGTCTGTCTGTCTGTCTACGTCAATAAGTCTCTCTCTCTCTCTCTCTCTCTCTCTCTCTCTCACACACACACACACACACACACACACAAACACACCAAACGAGCCGACTGTCCCTGTTAACAATGCTTCTCTCATCCCGTTCCCCAAATCGTCCTTCTTCCCCCAGGGATCGCCCCCCCCCCATATCATGGATTACTCTCTCTCTCTCTCTCTCTCTCTCTTTATGTGTGTGTGTGTGTGTGTGTGTGTGTGTGTGTGTGTGTGTGTGTGTGTGTGTGTATGTGAATTACGGAAACTTCCGCGTTGAATTCTCTGAAATAATCTTGCTCTCCAACATTCCTCCTCCCTCCTTTCCTTCCTTTATATAACCCTCCTCCTCCTCCCCCTTATCTTTCTACTAATAATTCCCTTCTATATTTTTTTTTCATCAATGTGGTTCTTTTTCATGTTTCTTTACCTTTCTTTCCCTTGCACACGGTAGTTAAATTTTAAGTGCCAATTTTTTTACGTAGAAGATAACTTACCTTTAGTACAAAATGCCTAATGTTACCTGTACTTTCTACTAGGTATGTACTTCTGTAAGTTACTTTCTTAGAGCTCTTTCTAACCCCACACCTGTCCCCCACTTCCTCCTTTCAAAATCTTTCTTTCAACCATGTTCCTCCCTTCTCTCCTATTTTTCTTCTATCCTGTCCTTCTCTCCACTTCTCTTCTTACAACGCCTTCGTTTCTACATGGTCCCTCCCCCTATTTTATTTTTCTATCCCATCGTTCTCTGCCCTTCTTTCCTTCCATCATCATCCTTTCTACATGTTCCTTTCTCTTCTGTGCTTCATCTGTCCTATCGTTTTTCCTTTTTTTCTTCTCTCAATCCCTTGCATTAACGTAACCAACCCCATTCTCCTTCCTCCATCCCCCTTTCCCTCCTCTCTCCACTGCTTCTATCCAACATACTCTGTTCCCTATCTCTCCATCCCTACCGCTCCTATCAGTCTACTAAAAAGAAAATGACAAAAATAATGGGGAAATAATCACGTCAGTGCCAGACCACAAATGAGAGCCGCAGGTGAGTTAATGGGATTGAGGTAAAATTGACCAGGTGAGGGATTGATACACACACACACACACACACACACACACACACACACACACACACACACACACACACACACACACACACACACACACGCACGCACTCGCGCGCGCGCACTGGGTCTCACGTAATTGGCAGGTGTAGTTGTGGGTCGGTGGTAGAGTCTCTGTCACTGGGTCCTAGTTGGCTGTGTGTGTGTGTGTGTGTGTGTGTGTGTGCGTTTTGTGCTGGACTGATGTGTGTGTGTTTGTTGTGATGAGTATGTGTTTGAGTTACATACACATATACTTTATTAGAGTCTGCATGTAATACATATCTCTATAGTCTGGGACAGTTTTTATGTCTATATCTATCTATCAGTAAGCTGTCTATCTATCTATCTATCTGTCTGTTTATCATCTATCAATAAATCTATCTGTCTATCTATCTGTCTATCTGTTCTTCCCTGAGGACTAATTAAAGTATAATTGTCCAGGTAAGGTACTGAGGGACATGCCACACACACCTGGTCGAGTAATTAGTGATTGTGGTTGATCTTGACTAGGAAACTCTGTGTGTGTGTGTGTGTGTGTGTGTGTGTGTGTGTGTGTGAGAGAGAGAGAGAGAGAGAGAGAGAGAGAGAGAGAGAATAAGAAGTAGCACTGTCCTCACATTAGCTTCATTATCCACACTTTCTTTAACTTGAGAGAGAGAGAGAGAGAGAGAGAGAGAGAGAGAGAGAGTAAAAGATGTAGCCTTGTGTGTGTGCATATTTGTATATGAAACGAGAGAGAGAGAGAGAGAGAGAGAGAGAGAGAGTAAAAGATGTAGCCTTGTGTGTGTGCATATTTGTATATGAAACGAGAGAGAGAGAGAGAGAGAGAGAGAGAGAGAGAGAGAGAGAGAGAGAGAGAGAGAGAGAGAGTAAAAGATGTAGCCTTGTGTGTGTGCATATTTGTATATGAAACGAGAGAGAGAGAGAGAGAGAGAGAGAGAGAGAGAGAGAGAGAGAGAGAGAGAGAGAGAGAGAAAGTAAAAGATGTAGCCTTGTGTGTGTGCATATTTGTATATGAAACGAGAGCGACCGAGCGAGAGAGAGAGAGAGAGAGAGAGAGAGAGAGAGAGAAATAAGAAGTAGCACTGTCCTCACATTTGCTTCATTATTCACACTTTCTTTAACTTGAGAGAGAGAGAGAGAGAGAGAGAGAGAGAGAGAGAGAGAGAGAGAGAGAGAGAGAGAGAGAGACAGTGTTCTAAACACAAGGACAGATTAACTCTTTGGCTGCGAATTGCCACTTTTTTTTTTTTCAGATAAAGATAGATGAGTTTTTTTTTTTCCACGGTAGAGAGACCCAGGACATCCAGATAAATAGATAAATAAATAGATAGATAAATAGATACATACATACAAACATATAAAGATGTTTGTGTGTATGTGTAAACGAAAGTGTGTAAGTCATTTGAAAGATCTGATTCACACTTTACACTAACTCATTGCTTTCAAACCTCAACACATACACTCAACAGCAGATTGGTTTTGTCCATTCCTCCCTCTCGCTTTAACTCATCCAGTCCATTAACACACACACACACACACACACACACACGACAGAGTGACAGGGTTAAGCCAGACACAGTAAAAGACAAAAACAGGAACAAACAGCAACAACAACAACTCATTCACACACACACACACACACACACACACACACACACACACACACACACACACACACACACACCTTGCATGTCTCAACCTCGTCCCCCCAACAGCTGCAAGGGCCCTAAGTTTGCGTGGTAGGCAGGGTTGACATCCCGGCACGTCACTTGAGTTAGGGCATCAGGGTGCATCTCTCGAATTCTGTGTGGGTGTTGTGTTTGGTAGAGAGAGAGAGAGAGAGAGAGAGAGAGAGAGAGAGAGAGAAGAAGAAGAAGAAGAAGAAGAAGAAATTGGATGTCCTATATCACCTATTGCCTCAAGCTTGGCCGAGTTACCTATTGTTATTTTTACTTCATGTAATTTAAATTTAATATTAACCTAACTCTCATATCATCATAAAAGGATCTTCAAACAATTTATCAGATTTGCCAAGAAGCGTTTCTCGACGAAGGGAGATAGGTAAAAGAAGTAGATATTATTTGCGTCCCCGGGTGTGCTCGAAACACCAACCCTTCTGTTAACAGCCAAACGCGCTAACCGATTGTGCCACGGAGTAAAAGTCATTTAATATTTCGTTACCTCGTTCTTCACACCTCGGTTGTAGTTTGCTGTTATTTTTCTTTCCCCATAAGTCACTTTTCTAAACTCTTTACCTGCCCAAGATTTATAAACAGGTGTATTATTGACGGTGGGAGAAGGGAAATACAGGAAAATTGGTTCCGGGTTTGTTAATTCCTTGTTTGCGCAAACTATTATGGCTGACTCTTGCATCACCAGCTTTACTACACACTCAGCTATCCACATCCTCCTCTTCCCCCTCCCACCCCTCCCGCTTCCCCCTCCCTCCCCCCTCCTACCTCATTTACTCCACCTTCCCCACCATCCTTACTTACAGTAGGAAGAGTGAATCTGGCTAGACAACTTTGCCGCTTTCAGTTTACATATTACCTTTCGTTGCCTGTATGCGTACTCCTGTCTGTCTTCCTGTACGCGAATCGCAAAGGAATTTTTTTGTTTCATATTGTTAATATCTGTAAATGTGTGATTAAACTGGAAATTAAGTATTGCTGAACTTTAATGGGTGTTAAAGTGAGCTGCGGTGTGGGGTAGCCGGCTCGAGGTAGCAGAGGGTAGCCAGTGATGAAATGCTGTTTGATGCATGAGGTTACGTGACATTACTTCCTTGACTGAAGTGACTGTTCGAATTGACTGTTTACTCATGTATGAAGAGAGATCGAGAAGGAGGGGACACAAAGTGTTAAGTAGATTATCCAAACATTGTGAAATACTGGAAAATTGTAATGAGTGTTTGATGGAATCCCATAATTCTTACAACGACCATCATCATCATCATCATCATCATCATCATCATCATCAACAACATCATCATCAACAACATCATCATCATCATCATCATCATCATTTTCCCGATCTCCTTCGTGCTTGACGAGGTGAGTAGGCTGCCATTCCACTGAATTTTTAAATTCTATTGTTCTATTTTTCTTTAGGTTATTTGCACATCTCAATATCCTCCTCTATGTTGCTGATGAAAATTTTGTCGATATTAAGCTAAATAAGTGAATAAGAAAAAATATAAGAAGTTTAGCAGTGGATTGAAAAGGTGTGTGTGTGTGTGTGTGTGTGTGTGTTCTTACCTTACCTAGTTGTTCTTACCTAATTGTATCTTTACAGGAATGAGTCAAGCTCGTACTGTCCCATGTATTAAACCACTTTTATCATACATATCCTTAAATTTAATAATAGTTTTGGCACACACTATTTCATTTGGTAGTTCATTCCATTGATCAATTGCCCTATTTGGGAAACTGAATTTCCTTATGACTTTATTGCCTCTCTTTTTATGTAGTGTTTTGCAGTGTCTTCTTGCTGATGCTTCCCCATAGGTTATATATTCATTTATGTCTATTTTCTCTTTCCCTGTGATGCATTTATATAGCATAATCATGTCTCTTCTTTTCCTTCTCTTCTGTAGTGTTAGGAGATTCAGTTTTTCTAGTCTTTCTTCGTAGCTAAGATCCCTTAAGCTTGGTACCCATCTTGTAGCTGCCCTCTGTACTTTTTCCATATTATCTATGTGTTTTTTGAGATCAGGATTCCAGACTACTGATGCATACTTCAGGGTTGGTCTGATGAATGATGTTGTTATCTTTCCCAGTAGGTCTTTATTTATATATGTGAATGCTCTTATCATATTAGCAAGCAATGTATACATGTTATGTACCTTCTCACTGATGTGGTCATCTGGAGATAGTCTGTTATTGATAATCACACTTAGGTCCTTCTCCCTTTCTGGTATGTGTAGGGTTGATCTTCCTAACTTATAATCCCAATCTGGTCTTTTCTCACTTTTGCCAAAGTTAATTACATGACACTTGTCCACATTAAATTCCATTTGCCATTTATTGCTCCATTCATGAAGCTTTTCAATTCCTCTTGCAGCTCTTTGCAAGAATCTGTGTTAGTAATTTTCCTTTGTATTTCTGCATCATCTGCAAACATCTTTAGATACCTTCCATTTCCAATGTTACTGTCTATGTCATTTATGTATACTAAAAACATAACTGGTGCCAGCAATGAGCCCTGTGGAACTCCGCTAGTCACCTCCCTCCACGATAAGTAGTTTTCTCTTAATACTGTGTGTGTGTGTGTGTGTGTGTGTGTGTGTTTTATTGTGTGCGAAGTGAATTAATTTTGTTGTACTGTATGCTTTGTCCCTGTATTGCGTTTTGTTTTTGTCTCTCAGTAAAAGGGGACAATAGTGTGTTTTAAGTGCATGTCAAAGGCATCGGAAATTGATAAAACTTGACTCAAAATCTTATATATATATATATATATATATATATATATATATATATATATATATATATATATATACAGTATATATATATATATATATATATATATATATATATATATATATATATATATATATATATACAGTATATATATATATATATATATATATATATATATATATATATATATATATATATATATATACAGTATATATATATATATATATATATATATTTCCTTTCTTTACGCTATAGGGAGGTGCGAGTCAAAATACTTTCAGCGATCTCTCTCTCTCTCTCTCTCTCTCTCTCTCTCTCTCTCTCTCTCTCTCTCTCACACACACACACACACACACACACACACACACACACACACAACCACAGTATAAAATCATTCCCTCCATGCGCTATATAAATCCACACAACGAAATATATATCCATATCTGTATATAAAATTATTCATAAACTCAACTATACAACCATATCAATTGTACAGCACACGGTATGGCATGCAATTTTGACAGGCTGGACAATGTTGCAGGGAAGGACTGAAAGAACACAACAAATGGGTTGTATACCGTATTAGCTGGAGGTGCGGTATGTATGTTTGTGTGTATGTATGTGTTTATGTATGTGTGTATGTATGTATGTATGTATGTGTATGTATGTATGTATGTATGTTTAACTAGGTGTGTATTGTTACATAGCCTATGATTTCATCATCCTTTGTGTAATTCTAACGTACAGTGTGCTGCATGTTTGATCACGAGCGTGTTCTACCTCACTCCCCCCCTCCTCCCTTATAGTAGAGTAAGTCGTTCTTTCTGTTGTTCAGAGCAGGATTGTCAACTCTTTGTCCCCATGGCTTCATTTGCGCGTCCTTCTTACAAGTTGTATCAAGCTCTGCCGGCCCCTATATAATGAGCTTAGTATCTGCATTATTGCCACTTAGATCTACTCCTCATTTTGTTCACATCTCTGTCCTCCCCTGTACAGTTGTTATTATTGTGAGTGCTCAGGAAGTCTCCAACCATCTAGCAGCTGTGTAATTTGAGTATAAGTGTTGTTGCATTTTTTTCTTGTACTGTGTAGCATAAGTTGTTGGTTCTTGGGCCTAGTGAGGTTTTTGTGATTCAAGTGTTTTTGTCAGTCATTTTTGATAATATTTTGTATCTGTAATAATATATCTTGCATTCACTGTGTATTATCTGGTATCTCATTTTAACAGGGCTGACTTAGGTAAATTTACACTTGCTAATTTCGTGTTAATAGAGGCTATTGCAGTTAACCATATATTTAACCTGTTTTTTGCCATTACATTATCCTTATGAGTCCTGAATGTTTTGTTGTTAGTTTGAGCATTAAACTTTAACTTGTAATTTTACCTAACTCTCTTGTTTTGAACCTGGAACTTTACGGGACAGTAGTGATTTTTAGTATTTTCACTTAAAGTGTACATTATTTTTCTCTGTTCCGTAACATAAATTTGGCGACCTCCTATCAGGATATTCAGGATATTATCATAAGGATATTGCTTGATATTTTGTGACTGTGATTTATTCATGATGTCTACTATTACTACACTTGATGAAACCAAAGATTTTTTGTCAAATGTGCAAACAGTGTGTGATGTAGAAAACAGAACAAAGAATGAACATATGCTTGTTGCTCAACAATTGGGAATTGCTGTTCGCTCTCATCATTCTAAAGATCAAATTGTTGACATGATTAATGAAAGCTTGTTTAATGTAACTCCTCGAAATGAGCAAACGCAGATTGAATTAGCTAAGTTACGGCTAGCCCTGCAGGAGGCTCGTGTTACGGAGGCTGAGTTTCACGCACAAGTTGAACTTGCTAGGATTCAGGCAGACCATGAGTATCGCATGAAACTGGATCATCTAGCTCTGATGATTTTGATGTGGCTAAAAAAACTTGTCCCTCCTTTTAATGAATCTGATTTAACAAAGTATTTTCAGTTGTTTGAGAGGGTAGCTACAGGTTTTAATTGGCCCAAGGAGTATTGACCAGTACTCCTTCAAACTGTTCTCACCGGTAAAGCTCAAGTAACTTATGCATCTTTGCCTCAGGATCAATCTGATAATTATGATGTAGTTAAGACCTTGATTCTTAAGGCCTATGAGCCTGTTCCTGAAGCCTATAGAGTAAAATTTAGGACAACTTATAAGCAAGATAAGCAATCCCATGTTGAGTATGCAAAAATCAAAGAAGATCTGTTAGAACAGTGGTTAAATTCTAAGAATGTGGATTCTGATTTCGGTAAATTTAAGCAGATGATTTTGCTGGAGGACTTCAAAAGGTGTATTAGTAAAGATGTAAGCCTATATCTTGATGAGAAAAGAATAGATAATTAGTCTGATGCTGCAGTTTTAGCTGATGAATATGTTCTCACTCACAAGAGATATTCTAGAGAAAAAAGGAAAGCTGAGAGTAAGTACATTGCCTCTACTCAGAGTACAGGTAACAGGAAAGAGAATAAAGATGATGTTTCTCAGGAAGTAAATACCAGCTTCACCTCTAGATTTCAGAAAAGTAAATGTACTTATTGTAGTAAGCTTGGTCATACTACGGAGAAATGTTTCAGGAGACAGCGTGATGTGAACAAAAAGGAGTCTCTAAATATTCAGTCAATTGGTCTAGTGTCCACCCTTGAGAGTACCCAGAATTCCTTAACTGAGTTAACTGAACCTGCTTTGAGGGGTAAATTAAATTCTTATGATGGAGCTCCTCTTTTGAGCAGTAACGTGGGTGACACTCTCAAGAGTTCATGTGCTAATTTCCTGTCTGATGGTTTTGTCAGTCCTCTGGACAGTAATGACAGGAAATCAGTTAAAATATATCGTGATACAGGTGCTTGCCAATCCCTTATGCTGACCAGTGTTCTAGGCTCTAATGTTAATTCCTCTGATGAAACTGTAATCTTACAAGGTGTAGGGAATAATTACTTCTCTGTCCCTCTGTGCAGAGTGAATTTAGAGTCTGGTTTTGTTAATGGTTCCGTTATGGTTGGGTTGGTTGAGACACTCCCAATGTCAGGTGTAACTTTCTTACTTGGAAATGATATTGGTGGAAGTCAAGTGTGTCCAGCTCCTCAGTTGTCTAGTGAGCCAGTGGCTGCGGCCCAGGATTGTGATGTCCCTGATGTGTTCCCTGCATGTGCTGTCACTAGGGCTAAGTCTAGAGTTACTGGTTACTTAGAGGATAATGATGATGATGATGTTATCCTAGCTGACACTTTTCTTGCTAATTTGGACCACTCACCAGACGAGGCAGTACCCCGTAGTGTTGATAATTTGTCTCGTCAAGAGTTGGTTGAGTTGCAGGTTGCTGACCCTGAGTTGAAAGGTCTAGCTAACGCTGCTTGCAGTGAGGAAGAGTCAGCTGGTGCTTCTACTTGTTATTATATAAAGTCAGGAGTACTTATGAGGAAGTGGAGACCCCCAACAGCATCAGCCGACTGTGAATGGGAGGTTGTACATTAAGTTGTCATCCCTCGTGTTTGCAGGCAGGATATCATTAGAGTGGCTCATGATTCCAGTTTGGCAGGACACCTTGGAGTGAGGAAGACTGTGGCACGCATTTTGAAACACTTCTACTGGCCAGGTATCTTCAGGGATGTTTCCTGGTATTGTAAGTCTTGTCACACCTGTCAAGTTGTGGGGAAGTGTAATCAGACCGAAAAGGTTGCACCTCTAGTTCCCATTCCTCCTTTTGAGGCGCCTTTCACCCGTGTGTTGGTGGATATTGTGGGCCCTCTTCCTAAGACTTCTTCAGGATTTTCTTATGTGTTGCCCCTGATTGATATGGCTACTCGTTATCCTGAAGCCATTCCACTTAGAAATATCTCAGCAAAGAACGTGGTTAAGAAAATGCTAGGGTTCTTCACAAAGTTTGGTCTGCCCAAGGAGGTACAGTCAGACCGGGGAAGTAATTTCATGTCAAATGTTTTCAAGCAGTCTCTGAAAGAGTTGGGCATCACCCAGATCACGTCTTCAGCTTACCATCCCCAGACCCAAGGAGCGTTGGAGAGATATCATCAAACACTCAAATCGATGCTTAAGAAAGACTGTTTGGAACATCAGAAAGACTGGGATAAAGGTCTTCCATTCGTTGTATTTGCCGCAAGAGAATCTCCAAATGAATCACTGGGCTTCTCACCTTTTGAACTACTGTTTGGCCATGAAGTAAGAGGACCCCTTAAGCTACTCAAGGAATGCTGGCTGTCGGAGGAAGATGACGTCAACCTGCTGGAGTATGTGATGAAGTTCAAAGAACGGCTGTCCACTGCTTTACAGCTGGCGAGAGAGAATTTAGGAGCTGCTCAGGAGAAGATGAAGACTTGGTATGATAAGAAGTCCAGGTTACGCCACTTTCAGCCAGGAGATCAGGTTTTGATTCTGCTACCGGTGCATGGGCAACCTCTTCAAGCCAAGTTTAGTGGTCCTTATTTCGTGGAGAAGAAACTCAGTGATGTCAACTATGTCATCGCCACACCAGATCGTAGAAAGAACAAGCAACTATGTCACATCAACATGCTAAAGTTATATCACAGGCGGGACGAAAATAATCCAGTCTGCACTGTAGCTGTTCCACCCGAGTCTGCAAGTGAAGCTCTCCCATGCAGTATGAGCCTGAGTGATAGTTTGGGGAAGAATCCTGATATCATGAATGATCTCCAGACTAAGCTTTCTCATCTACCTCCCGAGGAAAGGCAGGAGTTTTCGGCATTACTGCAGGAGTACCCGCAAGTGTTCCGTGCCACTCCAGGAAGAACCACTGTGTTGATGCATGATGTCGATGTTGGAGACGCAAAGCCAATTAAACTGCCTCCTTACCTTGTGAACCCAGTGAAAGTTCCTCTCATCCAGAAGGAGCTTGGCTACCTGTTGGACCACAAGATGATTGAGCCCTGTCAGAGCGCGTGGAGTTCTCCTGTCACTCTAGTCCCTAAGTCAGGTGGGTCACAGCGGCTTTGCATCGACTGCAGACGTGTTAATCAGATAAAAAAAACAGACACTTACCCTCTCCCTCGCGTGGAAGATTGCATAGACAAGATCGGAAAGGCTAGGTACATCAGTAAGTTTGATTTGTTAAAGGGATACTGGCAAGTACCTATGACTGAACGTGCTAGGGAGATCTCATGTTTTGTAACACTAGGAAAGACTTTTGCATGTTCTGTAATGCCATATGGTATGAAGAATGCACCAGCCACATTTCAGAAGCTCATGAATGTTGTAACAGAGGGTTTGGCAGGGGGTGTTGTTTATATTGATGATGTATTAATCTTCAGTGACAACTGGAAAGATCACCTATGCCATGTCAGTAAATTTCTTGAGCGTTTGGTTCAGGCTAATCTTGTAGCTAATTTATCAAAGTGTGAGTTTGATCAAGCTAAAGTTCAGTACCTTGGGTACGTAATTGGTGATGGACATGTTGCACCACCAGCAGCTAAGGTTCAGGTTATAAGTGATCTTCCCAGACCTAAAAGTAGGAAAGAGCTACAAAGATTTTTGGGAATGGTAGGTTATTACAGGAGATTTGTTCTTAACTTTTCAATTCTTGTATCACCACTTACAGACCTACTGAAAAAGGGAGTTGAATTTGTATGGACTGATAACTGTGAATTCTCTTTCAACAAACTTAAAGCTATCCTATTAAGTCAGCCAGTGCTCGCTACTCCAAATTTTGCTAAGCCTTTTAAGATGGCTGTTGACGCAAGTGATACAGGAGCTGGGGCTGTTTTGCTGCAAGAGGATGATCAGGGTATTGAACACCCTGTATCTTATTATAGTAAGAAGTTCACTCCACCTCAAAAGAACTACTCAACTATTGAGAAAGAGCTTTTGGCCTTGATTTTGGGTTTACAGCATTTTTCATTTTATTTGTGTTCTGGTTTTGACCCCATAGTCATTTATACCGGTCATAACCCACTGAAATTCCTTAGTAAGTTTAAAGATAAAAATCAGAGATTGATAAGATGGAGTCTACTTCTTCAGGAGTATTCATTAGACATACAACATGTCAAGGGGAAAGAAAATGTTATTGCAGATTGCTTATCTAGACTTTAGACAGATTGTTTTAGAGTAATAAGAAATTTCCTTTGTAAATTTCTTTTTCTTTGTGGGGAGGTGTTACATAGCCTATGATTCCATCATCCTTTGTGTAATTCTAACGTACAGTGTGCTGCATGTTTGATCACGAGCGTGTTCTACCTCACTCCCCCCCTCCTCCCTTATAGTAGAGTAAGTCGTTCTTTCTGTTGTTCAGAGCAGGATTGTCAACTCTTTGTCCCCATGGCTTCATTTGCGCGTCCTTCTTACAAGTTGTATCAAGCTCTGCCGGCCCCTATATAATGAGCTCAGTATCTGCATTATTGCCACTTAGATCTACTCCTCATTTTGTTCACATCTCTGTCCTCCCCTGTACAGTTGTTATTATTGTGAGTGCTCAGGAAGTCTCCAACCATCTAGCAGCTGTGTAATTTGAGTATAAGTGTTGTTGTATTTTTTTCTTGTACTGTGCAGCATTAGTTGTTGGTTCTTGGGCCTAGTGAGGTTTATGTGATTCATGTGTTTTTGTCATTTTTGATAATATTTTGTATCTGTAATAATATATCTTGCATTCACTGAGTATTATCTGGTATCTCATTTTAACAGGGCTGACTTAGATAAATTTACACTTGCTAATTTCGTGTTAATAGAGGCTATTGCAGTTAACCATATATTTAACCTGTTTTTTGCCATTACATTATCCTTATGAGTCCTGAATGTTTTGTTGTTAGTTTGAGCATTAAACTTTAACTTGTAATTTTACCTAACTCTTTTGTTTTGAACCTGGAACTTTACGGGACAGTAGTGATTTTTAGTATTCTCACTTAAAGTGTACATTATTTTTCTCTGTTCCGTAACAGTATGTATGTGTGTATGTATGTGTGTATGTATATGTGCGTATGTATGTGTGTATGTTTATATGTGTGTATGTATGTATGTTTATACAGATAGGAATGGTTTGTGTGTATGTGGTAGAGAGTTGTGCTTGTACATTCTCTCTCTCTCTCTCTCTCTCTCTCTCTCTCTCTCTCTCTCTCTCTCTCTCTCTCTCAACATTAAAAACCGACAGAACAACATTTGCCACTTTCCCCTCTTTTGGGAATAAGGGGATACTTATCAAATTTGAGGCGACAGGAAACATTAATCAAACTGAGGGTAATTTATCGAGACACTTTGCGGCACTTTAGATTTTTAAATTTATTTTTTGGGGGGTGAAATATGCGAGGTGAAAAAATATGCCCGTATATATACTGAGAAAATTATATATATATATATATATATATATATATATATATATATATATATATATATATATATATATATAAATATATATATATATAACTTATTTATTTATTTGTGAATGCCATTATTTTTTAGCTGAATAAGCTCACACATTTTTGAAAAGTGTGATTTTGTTTGTCAGTTTTATATGAATAAGCTCGGAAATATAAAAAAATATGTAATTTTTGTACATAATTATTCTTCTGAAAGTCCTCGTCTTTAGTGTGTATGTGAAAGTATAAGGATTTAGGGAAAACTAATTACAATCGGGAAGAGGTATTTAATGATAATAATAATAATAGTAATAATAATAAAAATAACTAACAGTAATATTAATAATAATAATAATAATAATAATAATAATAATAATAATGAAAACAATAACAAATGATATTGATGAAATGCATCAAAAATAAATACTAATGAAAAGAACAAGAAAAAAAAAACAGAATGAACATGAAGACATTTATGTAAAAAATTTATAATATAATAAAAAAAAAAAAAAGGGGGGGGAAGAAGTATTATATGAAAGATTTTGGAATATGAAAAATCAATCAAAATATGAATTAAGGAAACTACATATTATTCCCGTAAAACATGAAATATATATATATATATATTATAGCGCACCATAAAAAAAAAGGAGAGCAGGGAAAAAAATTCTGAAAGAGAAAAATGAAAATTAAAAAGTTTAAGGATTTCAAAATGTTATCAAGGTACAATGAAAAGAAAAATCAAAAATAAATAAATAAATAAAAAATCTATGTAAATCAATAATAAAAAATGTAAATCGCTGTAAATCACTAATAAAAGAGAAAGATATTATAGAGAAAATTTACTAGAAATAAAAATGAAAGAATATATATTAATCAGTAATACAGACGTAAACAAGAAACGGTGCCAATGCACGGCAAACTCCTCCCCGGAAGTCATTTTAGTGCTGACATATAAACACAAGAGAATATCAAGTTAAAGTTGTCACACGTCAAATTAGGAGTAAATCAGACGAAAATTTATAATTTTATGCATATCTGAAATTTTAGGCCCGACCCACCTGACATTGACCTTCCTCCTGCTAACCGGGGGGGTTACCCCCCTGATGTAATGAGGCAGGTTACAGGATGCAGATTTGAAAGATGCACATTTAGGTTTGAGTTTCATGTCGATATGACGAATTTGAATGGAGTTGTGACGAAAAAGATTTTTACCCATAGCCGTTTTTCCTTTCTTTTAGGCCTACAGCCTGGACCTTGGTGCAATTTGGCCTGAAATTTAATCAGGTGATCAGAATGTCATAGTCGATCATCACTGTAATTTTAGTTAAAATCGCACAGGTAGTTTTCGCTTAAAGTTGTTAACAGACAAACAGACAAACCAAATGAAAACAATACCCGTCTCCGAGTCTTCCCTGGGTGGGGACGGGTAAAAATGTAAATCTACTGTAATTCACTGTAATAAAAGAAAGACAGAAAATTTACAAGAGAGAAGGTAAAGCCTATGTCCCACTATCAGGAACTTTCCCACGACATGCCACGATCTTCATGTCTTTGTGTGTTGCTGAATATCGTCATGAGTAACGTGGCGTGACTTAGTGATGACGTAGCGCTGACATGACATGGAGAACTTGGTCATTCTTCGCCATTCTTGGTGCGCTGCGACAATTTTTGGAATGTCCAAAAATTGTCGGCGTGGGCACCGACAAGGAGGAGAACGTGACATGTCGTGACGGTAACGTCATTTGTCTTAGCTGTGACACAGCGTGTCTTAGCGTGTCTTAGCTTGTCGTAGGCTGTCGTAGCTTGTCGTTAGATGTGACTTGACGTGTCGTACCAATAACTTGGAGATCGGATCTCGAAGACCCGCTACGACACACGAAGTTATATCTACGACAGGCAAAGTACTCGCTACGACAACTAACGACACGTTACGTGGCGGTGTCTTGGCGTGACGTGGAGTCAAAGTGACTGTTATTTTTTAATTGAGGGAAGATCGTAGCGTGTCGTCAGGATAACGTGACGCTTCCGTAGGATGTCGTGGGCTGTTGTAACAGTGTCTTTTGTGTGTCTTGGCTTTAACCCCTACACCGCGGGCTTGTTTACCAATGACTTGCGTGTGCCGCGGGGTTATTTGGGCTCCGACAGACTCTCAAAAAATATTTGCCAAAAATCAGTTATTAGTCCTAGAATAATAAAATTACATATGCTTATGGCACATACCTTCAGCTTTCTCCTGGAATGATTGTTGAGCCTTCGTCGGTTACCGTAGGACTTGTGGAGACCTCTGAAGTAGGGTAACGAAGTCTCCACTTTACACTTCCCGACAACCCGTAATATGATTACCACAGCCAGATACAAACACTATAAACACTATTCTACAATTTTCAAGTAGTTTGGGATCCATACTAAGAAAAAAAACACTGTGAAAGCAATGGAAATTACGAGCGCGTCTGATCGTCGCACTGGCACTAGTTCGCTTTTGTTACTCTGTCATTTATTATTCATAAAACCCCTCACACTTTATATTTCTATTACTATATAACACTTATATATATCTACAGTCTTTATCCATAAGTTTCCTTCAGTAGTATTAGTTTATTGTCACTGTAGGGATTCAATTTCTTTCAGTAAAATACGTAGCATTCACTTTCTCGTCCTGTATACTGGCATTGAGAGTGAATGTCACTTTCATCTTCACTCTCATAACTCATAGCATTCAGACATGCTAGAGTGAAACTTTCACTTTCATTACTCCTAGGGTATATACTCGTATTCTTATAATACTACTCATATACATTTCTATTTACGTTCTCTATTTTATTTACGTTATTTACATTTCTATTTTATTTACACTGTGTTGTGCACTGTCACTTGAAATAACTTATAAAACTATTTTCCATTGTTCACGTATATTTACATTCATTACTTTCACTTGCTGTTTACACATTATTTACAATTCCACTTGCACTGTTTTACTCAATAGAAAGATCGTAGTCACTCTTTTATCAATTGTCAGCCCTTTACCTCTTTCCACACGAGGTTTAGTAGGGGGTAAAGGTCACAGAGCCATTTGCATGGGGGTGAAAAAAGGCCTTGAAGTCAGCAAGAAGAAACATACGTCCCCTCACTTCGGAAGATGAGAGTAAACTGATAACGCAGAGCCAGCCTGGAGGCCTGTTTAGGGGTTATTCAGAGTTACCAATATTACTTCTTGAAACAGCTAAGTCTAGCACTGATATGATTGGCAGGAAATCTAGACAATACATTATAAATTTGGTAGTTCCAGGTGAATGTAAATATCACTTAGGCTTCTCCCTTCCCTCCTTACATGTATATTTATTACGAATATAGATTAGAGGCCTACTTAGGAGATATATAATCAGAGCTACCAATGTTAAATCTTGAAACAGCTTTGTGTAGCACTGATATGATTGGCAGGAAATCTAGACAATACATTATAAATTAGGTAGTTCCAGGTGAATGTAAATATCACTTAGGCTTCTCCCTTCCCTCCTTACATGTATATTTATTACGAAAATAGATTATACGGCATATTTCAAGGGGAAAAAAACAGCGAAAATTAGCGAACGAGTGCACGTGAGGTGCTGTCAGGTGATAATTAGCCAATTCCAGGTGTATGGCACTCTCACTTACCTTATTTCTTTCTTGTATATATTATTTGGTATAAGAATACGACATAGGGCTTATTTCAATGGATGAAATCAGTGAAAAATTCCGGGGAAGATTTGCTTAGCGTAGCATGGCCGGGCAGGCGAGAGGATAGGGTAATGGAGGGGGGGTAGGGAGGGGAGTCAAGAACGGGGAGAAATGGCTAAATTGTCAACAATGGATGGGAGTACAGATGAGATTAGGAGTGCTTACTAGTGTTGGACATTGGCAGTACAGATAGATGATACAAGCCCCCACTTGGAAGCCCAGGTGAATTCAAAATAACACAGAATCACAAAAGCGACGCCCCGCGGTATGATCCCTTGCTCCCAAGCATCACGAAAGTGACGCCCCGCGGTTAAGGGTTTAACGTGACTGTGTCGTGAAATGGCCGTTTAGGCCTACCGTTTGAGGTATGGTCGTGGCATTTCACCAAGATCATACCTCGAGGGTAAGATCGTGGTGATCGGGGCCGTTCTCGAAGATGAACTTGAATATGGGACACGGGCCTAAGAATGACAAAGTTTAAATAAGGTTTATAATTGAGGGAACATAACCAGAATGTAAATCGCAGAATGACGTAAAGAAAGAAAGAGAGAGAGAGAGAGAGAGAGAGAGAGAGAGAGAGAGAGAGAGAGAGAAACAGACAGACAGACAGACAGACAGACAGACACACACAGACACACAGACAGAGAAACAGAGAGAGGAGCGTGGAAATGAGGTCTGAAGTTGATATATGAGAGTGAGTGGGAAAAAAGAGAGGAAGAAAGTGAGAGAGCGAGGGAGGGAGAGAGAAAATGGAAAAATGAGATGACAAAGTGGGCCCCCATGGAGATGAATGATGACCACAGGGGAAATGAGATTTAGGGGAAAAGACTTAAGATTAAATTAAATGGGTAATGAAACAGAAAATAGTACCTGACACACACACACACACACACACAAAATATAGACATAAGTAGAATGGTCAGGGTTGCAGATAAGCACACACACACACACACACACACACACAAGACGAATAGTTACGATTGCAGATATACATTCTTATACACAAAGGAATAATTTTTTCAGAATTATCAATTGTTATTAGCAGCAATATACCATTTCCTTTCAGACTTACCGTAATATTTTTTCACTGCCCTTTTAAAGGACAGAGAGAGAGAGCGAGAGAGAGAGAGAGAGAGAGAGAGAGAGAGAGAGAGAGAGAGAGAATTATTTACATCTTGGCAGTGATGACTTCATGTTTGTTGAATATTTTTTTTAATGCAAGGAAGAAGGAACCAAAGGCCAGACTCATCCCTCAGTTACCTTTTTATCACCTCAGTAGTCACTTTTTGAAACAATAATTTTTTTGATAAGCTGAAATCGCCTTCATTAACACTATAAATCCTGGTGACGCCCTTCTTAATTGATCTGCCTGTCTATCTCTCTGTCCATCTATTTATTTATTTTTTATTTATTTAATTTATTTATTTCTCTCTTCAATTTGCCGCTGCCGGATGGTTTTATTCAGCCTAATCGTATACAATAAATAGGCAGCGAAGTTTTTTTTTTTTTGGTATATATAAATATTGAAAAGGTTAAAAAATACATATATTCTAATCAAATGCTAAAAGGAAAAATAGACAAAAAAGTAGGTGAATAATCTTAAGGGCTTCTATTCCCGTCGGATAAGGAGACTCCATAGCACTTTTACTTAGCGATTTATCCTTGGATATGACTGGGTAATATCCTTTCATACGCTATTTAGGTAGAGAATTATATACCACACAATAGGACAGACAGGTGTTATTCGCAAAATTAATCGCTTAAGAATTGATGTAAGGGAGCTTTCTTCACCGATGAGAGCACTGGTCAAAGCTACCTAGGTTGGTTCTCTCGTTGGTTAAGGAAGCTCCGTAACACTTTTTCTTTAGCGATTTACGTATCTTTTTACATCTTCAGTCCTCTTGTGTTACAAAAACCTTTCAAATATCGCCATACAGTAGGGTACTAACCAGCTACATCCAAAAATATATCGCTAAGGAAGAGGTGTTAGGGAGCTCCCTTACTCTCATTCCAGGATGAAATTAAGATCCTCAAGTACACGCCTCCACCATCTTCATTGTTTACGACAGCCATACCCAAATATAAATAGCTAAACAAGAGGTGTTAAGGAGCTTACACGACTTCACCACCATCTTCATTTCCAGCTAATTCGTACCTTATGCCTGAGCACGAGTCGTCACTGATATGCATTAAAGAATAAAGGAAGTGCTATTTTTTTTTTTTTTTTTTTTTTTGCCTATCGACCATTGAGGCCGGAGCCTCTGGTCATTAAGGCAAATATATATATACATGTATATATATTGACATATATATATATATACATGTATATATATTGACATATATATATATATATATATATATATATATATATATATATATATATATATATATATATATATATATATATATATCTGTATACATACATACATACATACACACATCCATGCATATGGACATACTCACCTTCATGCACACGTACATATATATATATATAATAATTTTTATTTTATTATTTTTTTGTAGTTTTATTTTTAAAATTTTTATTTATTTTTTATATTTTTAACCTTATATTACTTATAATAAAAAATACCTAATCTAAATACCGTAAAACTAACCACCTAACAGACAAATCGCTAACCTATACTAAATCCTAAGAGACAAATAACTAGACCTACACTAATGGTAAAAAAGCCTCGACCAAGAGAACACCATCGACTGCAGATATGAAATGCCTTTCTACATTACATACCTGCACTCATCACCTGGTGACTGTCAGTCGAGGCACAACATAATATAGGGGACATCAATATATGAAAGGGAACCAGACGAGTCAGGAACATATCCATATACGTCAGCTGTCGTCCCTAATTAGAATAACTTAAGCAAGATAGTATAATGTATTTACATAATTTGTACAAAAAGTGAAGAACCTCGCCCAGCAGACCACCATCGACTGCAAGTGACCAATACCTTCCTATATTGCACACTTGCACTCATCAGCTGGTGACTGTCAGGTGAGGAACTTGGCTTAATGTAGGGGACATCTATATTAGAAATAGATCGATGGGAGGAGGAACTATTTAAAATATGTCAACTGTCAACCCTAATTAATATTACAATATATACATATTTACCGTTGATAAAAACCATAACCACACAGTAAAAAAGTCACATCACTCTGATCAGTCCGGTCTCTCTCAAGAAAGCCATCAGTTTATCAGTCATAACAATGTCCCCATCACCCAGGATGGTGGAAAGGGTGAAGGGGACGTCTACTGCGCCGCAGTAATTTATAAGTGAAGCACGTTCACGAATAAATCGCCGACAGCGCAGGATGATATGACTGATAGATAACACCGCATTACAGATGTCACAGTGCGGTGGGAAGCGTCTTTCCATATATGGTTTCATGTGGGTTAAAATGGTGGCATTCAGCCGTAATCGTGCCAACACTTTTTCTTTTAGGCGACTGGGACGGTTGGCAGTGTCCCAGTCGCCCAGGTACGGCTTACAAGTTGGAATATTTAGTCTGGTCCACTGACCTTGCCACAGAAGATATATTGATTTCTTTCCGAGAGAGAGACTCGACCGTAGATCATGAGGAACGTCCCAAGTCTCCTCGAGCTCTACAGCCGACTTTGCAAGTAAGTCAGCCTGCTCATTGCCGTAGATACGACAATGACCAGGCACCCAGATCAGCGTGAATGATTTGTTGCATGAATGCAACTTATTAACGATGCGGCCCTGGATCTCGTGAGAGTCCGTAGTGCAAGATGCAATTGCCTAAAGGGCTGATTTTGAATCTGAAAATATGACAAATGAGTCATACCTAGAACTGAGAGCATAGTCTATGGCTTTGTCAATAGCAAAAAGTTCTGAAGTAAACACAGATGTATGAGTCGGCAACCGAAACCTGAGGGCACATTCAGTCGACCACACACTTGCACCCACACATTCACTCGACTTGGAGCCGTCGGTGTACAATTGATGGGACCCCAAGTGACGAACAATGATGTTACGAAACAAGTGGTGGACCTCCGCCTCCGGCG
>NC_137057.1:43189653-43197153 GCF_032717465.1 Coenobita brevimanus
TTGGCCTTTGGTGCTGGGAGCCATGTAACATCCACTGTGAAGCCGGGTGGCTCCCAAGGCGCTATATTTTTAAGCACCAACTTGTCACAGTCACTGAGGTCCACACCAAGCTCCTGAGTCAGTAAGTGGAGGCGAGCGGCAAGTGGCCGATGCACCCCCAGCAGAAGGTGGTGGTATTGATGCCGGGGGGTACAGGCCACATTGCCGATATTACTTTTCCTAAATGTTCTTACGCCGTAGGACAAGGCCAGGTGGTCACGGCGAACACAGAGGGGAGGCACATTCGCCTCTACTTCCATACGAGCCACACGGGTACACCGGACGGCTCCAAGACACATTCGCAAACATTTATTCTGTAGCACATCCAATCCTTTCAGCGTGGCATCAGATGCCGAGCCATACACCTGTGCGCCATAACCTAGCTTCGATCGAATAAGGGACTTATACACCATTAATAAAGATTTTCTGTCGGCACCCCAGGTAGTACCCGCTAGGTACTTGAGGACATTTAACGGTTTATCACAACGAGCAAGCAAAGTATTAACGTGAAGTTTGAAATTAATTCTACGATCAAAATGTATTCCTAAAAATTTTACAGAATTTTGAAAAGGTACCACCTGATTATCCAAAGTTAAGCACAAATTAGGTACGTTACGATTAGTGAAGACTATAGCGGCACACTTACGGACGGAAAACTTAAATCCCCACTGCAAGGCCCACTGGTGGACGGAGTCAAGGGCTGCTTGAATCCCCCCACCCGAAAATTGTGCATTACGGGAGGAGTGCCATATTGCACAATCGTCAGCATAGAGCGAGTATTTAAGATTCCTCGGGATGGGAGCTGATGACAGAATATCATTGATCATAATACTAAATAAAGTAGGACTAAGCACACTTCCCTGCGGCACCCCGTTTTCCTGGATAAATATATCCGATGTTACATTACGGGGTAATTTGACAGAGAAAGTCCTGTCCCTTAAGAAATTTGAAATAAAAATAGGCAAATTTCCTCTTAAACCATAAGCATAGAGCCTCATTAGTATACCGTGTCGCCATGTCATATCATAGGCTTTATGGATGTTCAAGAACACCCCTATCATGAATTCTTTATTGGCAAATGCCTCTGCAATACAATGCTCCAAATTCATTAAATGATCTAGTGAACTTCTGTATTTACGGAAGCCACATTGTTGATCATTTAACAAATTCTTCGATTCTAAAACAAAAAGAAGCCTATTGTTTACCATTCGTTCCATGACCTTACATAGACAAGAAGTCAACACAATAGCACGAAAGAAGTGCACAGATGAGGGCAAAAGGTAAACACGTGTTGCCTGAAGACGTGCAGGTGTGTGGTGTGCAGCTGTGATTTTTTTTTTTTTTTTTTTTTCTAGAGGGAAAAAAATATCAGGGTGTTGATAAGGGTGTATGTTTTGTGACAGCTTGTGAGTATTGTGTTGTGTGAATATTTATGTTTAGAATGTGTGTGAATGTTTGTGAATAATGTTTGTGTGAATGTTTATAAATGTTTATGAAAGGCGTGGCTGGAGGAGGGTGGAGAGCTCAGGAGCACCAGGAGCAACCAAACTGACTACTTACATTACAGACATGAATCCATCCATGACAGTTCATCCAGTGTACGTAACTAAGGAGTTTATACCAGACTATAAACGTGAGTCATTTACCAGCATGTGCCTCATGTCACATTGTAATGCCATAAATTTGTTTATCCCACCGGTTGACACCAGTGTAACACCTGAAACTTTATCCCACCAGTTGACACCAGTGTAACGGTAAGGTTTTTACTATCCCCACCATTATTGTTCATCCAGTGTAAAGCTAGTGATTTTATCCCACCGGTATTCTTCAATCAGTGTAATGACGGATATTTATAATCTTACCTGTTGTGGGTTCTGATCAACTCATCCATGGATAATACAGGTGGTACTCGACTTAGTATAGTAGATGGTAAATATTTAAGAAAAAAAAAAAATAGAATTGTGGTAGCGTTTGTAATTTCTGGCCGAGTTTAGATTTAGTCAGTACCAGAGGTGGTCGTCGTTCCCCCAGCGAAGGAATCTTGAATTGGAAGGGGAGTGAATTAGGCTTGAGGACATAATTTCCTTGATTAGGTACACTAATAAAGAAAAGAAAATGATATATACTTTACTCTAATGACGATGCTAGTTTCCACAAACCATTTTTAATTACATGACCCTTTTAGTATGAGAGAAGATTGTACATGTTACCAGGGTTTTGGATGATCATTCCTCCAACATTATTACCAGGCGAAACAATTTGATACATACAAGCGATGTATGAAGTCATTGTATCATATTTTCTTTTTGTCAGTTACTCTTGGGCTCGACAATAGCCTCAAGACAGGGACCTTTTTACGAGCATGGGTTATTTTTTCGGGCTGGCATAGTCTCGAACCAATAAGAATGATTATTCGTGTTCATTTTCATCCATATAATATACTCTCATCAGGTAATTCTCTAGAATCCAATATCAGTTTAGTACTATTTACAGTTCATAATCATCATTGCTATATAATCACTAAAAATGCATAATCACTAGGGCTTGTTTAGCCTCGAGGAATGATTCAGAAAAAAAAAAAACATAATCACTAAGAATTCGTAATCACTCGGGCTTGTTTAGCCTCGAGGCGCTATTCAAACATTGTACAATCACCAAGAATACATAATCACTCGGGCTTGTTTAGCCTCGAGGTTCATTTCAAAATTACATCATTGCTCACAGTCACTAAGTTCCCTTCCACGCTCCTGACTTCCTTAGTTACAAGAAAGAAAACGGTTACTGGTTTTGAATTTCGCTCTTCCGTTACCTGATTACATCACTTTCAAATTTCTATTTCTTATTTACAAAATAAAATTCACTTGATAGATCAATAATACTATTACATTTGGTTTATATAATAATTCATGGATAGTGTAATGTGTGTATGCTCAAGTCTTTGGACAATACTATGGGAAAGGCCTCATGGTCACACTGACGTCGCCGGTGTCTGGGGGACTGAACAAACGTCCATAATATACGATGTCTGGCCCTCGAGTCACTACGTTAAACTTTCAACAATATTACTTCATATAGTCCACAACAAGTAAGGATTAAACAAAGAAAAAGAGGGGGAGGAAGAAGAAATGTGGACGGCTCACCTGAACAAACGTCCATTATATACGACGTCTGGGGCTCGAGTGAGCTCGCTAGCGACACCGCTGCTAAATCAAATGAGGTGGTGTTTTTGAAATATGGTGGGTTTCAATTCTCTTTACAATTTATTTAGCAGTGCACCCATGACGCCAGGACTTTTGACTGAATTGGGGGAAATTTGGGATTTATTCCTTACTCAATTTAGATACTGATTCTATCACTATCTCACTTTGAATGTTAAGGCAGCTCATGCCATCTAGTGACGGCTAAGACATACGGGACCTTTAAATCCTCACAAATGACATTATTTAGGCCTTTTGGACTGTTAATCTTACATATTTGGGTTCTAGCAGCTTCATTAGCAAACATTTCACAACTAGGTTACGGAACGAATTGTGTATTCATTATTCTGTTTAAGGTTTAAACTCGGCGCCCAACAACGACAAGAAAAGTTGCGCGCATCTGTTATTCGTTACTCGACCAGACTGAGGAACTCCCATAGCTCAACATCCACAATTACATCACCCAATGCATAGATACAGAGATACATACATATAATAATAAAGTTAGCCCTACATTAATCATTAACATATGAATTACTACTTAGGATAAAAATTTATAGACTAATATTCAGGTTACACCCTATCTAACTTAAAATTACAGTACTACTAAACACATACATGAATACCAAATGCGTGGCACTACAACATAATTTCCGAGTAGAAGTTGGAAGGTGGAGTCGCACACCCGTTGAACAGCGTGTTTGTCAGTGTGATTGTGCACACGTACAAACAGAACGACACGTACTTATAGACTATTCATTGACTGCACACTGCAGGAATAACGACCCAGAGTTGTCATTTAATAATGTTAATGAACTTTTTGGTGAAGAAACTCATCCGAGTGAAGTTTGTGACTATGTGCATGCTGTACTTAGGGTATATGCTTAAGTCTTTATAATGTCGAGAACAAGAGTCCTTTACATACTATTATATACCAAAGAGGTTCTAGTTTTGTGTTTACTTATTATAATATTAGCAGCCTTTATATTTAGCGAATTATTTTTGCCCTCTACTGTTAAGGAAATTTTTATTTAATATTCATGTTGGACAATTTTTGTGTTTTGTTTTGTTATGTGCTTTGTACTTTTGTCAATAAATTACTACTACTACTACTACTGGACAGTGTGTATTGGTGGACTGAATGAATTCATTGTCTTCCGCCAAATCCTTACTCCCAGCAACAGTAAAAGAGAGAGAGAGAGAGAGAGAGAGAGAGAGAGAGAGAGAGAGATTTAAGAAGATAGAGAAAAATTTGGAAGGGAAATATAAAGGAAAATGATAAAAAAAGAAAGAGAGGAACAAGAGGAGGAACTCTGTCTTAAGAAAGAAAATAAGAAATGAAGAAAAACTGAGACAAGAAAGACATTATGAGGAGAAAGAATATAAGTGGAGAAAAAGAAAACGCAGAACTTCATTGTGAAAAAGGAGAGAGATGAAGTGAAGAAGAAAACGGAGAAGAAGAGAGGAGGAGGAAGAGGAGGATGCGTTTCGTGATAAAGAAGAGAGAGAGAGAATAGACGCCTTGTAATATCTTGAAAGCTTCTCTATTCAGCTCAGTTGAAAGACTTACTTCTTTTTCCTCCACTATCGTCTTACCTGCAAAATAAAATCGTCTTAGGGAGTTTGTAAGGTGCTTCCTCAACTCTCCCTCTTTCTTCCCCCATCCTTCTTCCTACTTCCTCCTCAACTGATTCCCTTCCTCTCCCTATCATACAGAACGCAGCCAAAAACAACAATGACTCAACCTTCTCTCTTATATTTCCTACAGTCATATCCTTCTCCTTTTCCTCTTCTATTCAGCTTATTCCTTCCTCCTCCCTCTTCCTTCCTCCCTCCTCCTTCCTTCTTCCTCCCCAGCACATGAAACACAGCCACAAATTACAATGGCACAACCTCCCCTCTCTCCGATGTTCCCATCCATCTCCTTTCCCCTCCCTCTTCTTTCTCTTCTCTCCAGCCTCATTGCCCTCCATCCTCCCTCCTTTCACATTCCTCGTCTTTCTCTTCCCTCCCTCTTCTCTCTCTCTTCCTCCCTCCTTCCTTCCTCCTTTCCTCCTCCCCAGTTGACCCTCTTTATCAACAGCACAAACGTCATTAAAGTAATATGTATTTTCAAGTTCAAAGCCTTCCCTCAGAACCTGCAACAATCTACGTTACATGAAGGTCCCTAATATTACAGTAAATGCCCAAACCAACTGTGCCCACCAGCTGACCGGTGTGAAAGTGAGAAATTAGATATAAAGCAGCTGCGAGTCGCGTCCAAACCGATTGTGCCTAACAGTCTGATGGGTCCGAGAATTGGGAAGAAGACTATTATTATTGTTATTATTATTATTATTATTATTATTATTATTATTATTATTATTATCATTATTATTATTATTATTATTATTATTATTATTATTATTATTATTATTATTATTATTTGTATTATCTGTTATAATAATAATGAAAAAATAAATAAATAAATAATAATAATAATAATAATAATAATGATGATGTCCTCTTCCTCATTTTCGGACCCACCAGACAGATGGAAGGAGAATATAAGACAGTATGGATCAGTTGGCTCAAGGATTGTGCCGGGTAAGATTGAATGCTGGACTACGAGTGTCGGCGATTGTGTGCGTGTATGCGCCAACGCAAGATCGTGCCAGCAGAGTGAGAGAAGAGTTCTGGACAAATGTGGAAGCGTGCTTGGAAAAGTTTGAAAGGAATGAGGGAGTGTTTTTGATTGGAGATATGAATGGAAAAATAGAGAATGTGAGGGTGGATGGAGTAGATGGTGACTGGGGTGTGCCTGCTGAGATAGATGAGAATGGCGGTGATTTAGTGGATATTTGTGCCGGGAGGGGGTTGGTGATAGCTAATACCCTCTTCAGGCACAAAATGATCCATCGGTATACGTGGCGAGTGATGAGAAGGGTGGATGGTGAACTGTATGAACGCAAGGCAATGATTAATTATGTGTGTGCGGATGAAAGGATGAGAAGGTGTGTAATGGATGCAAAAGTATATAGAGGTTGGGGGAGTGGACTTTCGGAACACTACTTAGTGGTGGTCAAAGTCCAAACAAAATGGAGAAATAGAAGAAAGGGAAGGACAGGAGGAAGTAGTTCTTACAAGTAGGGTAGAAAAGTTACAAGAGGATGGAAAAAAAGGCAGAGTATAAAAGGGAAATGGAGGAGCGATTGGGTAAATATAGACTGGAGCAGATGAGAGACGTGGAAGGTGTGTGCAAGATATTCACAGAAGAAATCTGTGCAGCATGTGAGGTGGTGTGTGGTGTGAAGAGAAGACGAAAGGGGATGCAGGGAGCAGCATGGTGGAATGAAGAGGTGAGAGAGACTGTGGCACAAAAGAAGAAAGCATATAGTTAGTGGATGAGAAACAGGGGCGTCGAAGAAGTTGAAAGACGGATAAGAGAGTTATATGTAGTGAGGAAGAGAGAAGTGAAAAGATTAGTAAGAGAAAGTAAGAAGAGAGTGGTTGAGGAACTTGGGAGGAATTTGAGTGTAAAGTGGAGGGAATGTAAGAAAATGTTCTGGAAAGGGGTAAAGGGAGTTAGACAGGATGCCATAGAAGTTAGTTGGGGAGTGAAAGATAAAAATGGTAGATTACTAGCGGAGAAGGGAGAAAAAGTGAGCGGATGGAGAGAACACTTTAATGAATTGTTGAACATAGAGCATGAAAGTAATGCAAGTATAAGTGGCTGGGGAATGGCTGGGAGAAGGAGGGATGCGAGAAGAGAGGAAGAAATCAGTAGGATGGAAATTGTGGAAGCAATGAAGAAAGTTGAAATGGGAAAAGCCTCAGGAATTGATGGAGTGTGTGATGAAATGTTGAAGCATGGGGGAGATATAGTAATAAAATGGAGGTGGAAGATGTGCAGATTGGCCTGGGAGGAAGGTAGAGTCCCGGAGGTTTGGAAGTCAGGTATAATTATTCCCCCGTACAAAGGAAAAGGGGAAAAAGAAGTGTGTGGTAATCATAGGGGCATTTGCCTTCTTAGTGTAATAGGAAAAGTATATGGTAGGATACTTATTGACAGAGTTAGGGAAGTAACAGAGGAAATAGTTGGAGAAGAACATGGAGATTTAGGAAGGGAAGAGGTTGTGTAGATCAGATATTCATTCTTAGACCTTTAGTGAAAAAGTTTCTAGAGAAGGGAAGGAAGCTGTTTGCAACCTTCATGGATTTGCAGAAACCATATGACAGGATGGATAAACAAGGATTGTGGAAATTATTAAGAATATATGGACTA
>NC_137057.1:43202153-43207153 GCF_032717465.1 Coenobita brevimanus
CAACGTTTTTTTGCTTGAAATATCAACTCAGCATTGTTAACAAAGCCATTTCTCGTTCCAGCATGCACAATAATTAAACGACATCCTTTTCCAGTCGGTTGCTGTATTCCAGTGGCTTGTGGGGATGCAGTGTCCGTCCAGCATTTTCCAACTGTATAATTTTGATTTACCCAAGTTTCGTCAAGATACACAATGTTCTGGGAAGACACTTTGACCTGCCGAATTTCTCTCAAAAATCTGGTCCAAGCTGCTGCTACATCGCTCCTTTCCATAAGGAACTTTCGGCCATCAACTTTTGCATATTTGAAGCCCATCTGCAAGAGAATCCTGCGAAGAGACTCGTTGCTTCCGTTGAAAGATATGTTTTCCTTGAGTTCTTCGTAAATCTTGTGCAATGTAGGAATTTCATGCCTTTCATAGAATCCCAGGACAGTTCTTCTGACCACACGCTTGTCGAAATCGTCGAGATTCGTTACAGTTGCACTGCGCTTCTTTTTTGGTGACGAGAATACAGGCTGTTCTGGTGACATTTGTGTCACACAAGCTTTATTAAATTTTGAGCAGATTCTTTAGACTGTTTTTTCGCTAACGTTGGTAGCTTTGGCAGTGCGAGCAACTGCTCCTGAAGGTGGAATTATAAAGTCTCCAATAGCCTTTTCTTCTAAAAAATACTTGTTCACATTGTAAATAAGTTCTTTCTCCCGACTGTGGAGCACACGAGAGCGAGTCGGAGTAGCTGCCATCGTGGGTGGAGATCAGGGAGGAAGTGACCGGTCACCTGTAGTCTGAGGTGGGTGTCCTTGACCTCTGGCAACGTCGGAAAGCGACGATGTCACGTGGTGTGGAATTTATACAAATCAATGTTATTATCCTAAAAAGCGACACATTCATAGCACTATATAGCCTTATTTAATATATTTAATAAGTACAGAATATTTAATATACAATTTCAAATATAAATAGCTGACGTATGACAGAGAGAGATATAGGTACTGGGGTTGATGCGGCAGAGCTGTAGAGAGGGAAATCCCCTCTCGGGCCCCACCCAAACGGACTGAGAACTATTTTTTTTTTTTTTCATAGTTCTCACCCGCATCGGAGCTACAGTTACTGGAGACTTTATGGGCAGAATTAATCTCCCTCATCTTTTACCCTTATCCTCATGGGCAAGAAAGAAGGAACCAAAGGCCTGAACCTCCATAACAGTTGAGAATTAGAGCATTTTTGGATATAGGATCTCTTAGTTAAAAAGGGCCTTGGAGTACTCTCTCCATGTTTCTATAAATTTATAAAGGAACATCCAGCACACACAGACACACACACAGACACACACACACACACACACACACACACACACACACACACACACACACACACACACACACACACACATCAACACAACCTCTTTCTCGGTCTCTTTCTCTTCTTCACCCCCAAGATAGGAATAAGTAGACAGCAGATCATCACTAAGAAACTAGCCAAGGTACAGAAGACTACTGGAGATAAGACAGAACTGATGGTGTCTAAAACCCCATCAACTTCTTCCATCAACATCCACATCTTCAATTTTCTTCTTTCTTCGTCTTCCTCCTTAACGTTTTCCGGTTCTTCTTTGACTTCTTTCGTCTGTTGAAGGAGATGGGGTGAGCGTTAGTTTTTTCTCCACATTTTTTATGTATGTGTATTAATTTGGTGTGTATTTGTATCTTCTCTTCGTCTGTTTGTATCTTTGTCTGTCTGTCTGTCATTCTGTTTGTCTGTCTGTCTCTTTCTCTCTCTCTCTCTCTCTCTCTCTCTCTCCCTCACACTTCGTTCCCTTTCTCCTTATCTTTCCCCCATTCGAATACATCTACCCTCTTTCCCCCCCCCCTCTCTCTCTCTCAAATCTCTCACATTCTCTCTCTCTCTCTCTCTCTCTCTCTCTCTCTCCCCGTAATAGCCCACATGACATCCCTGTGGCACATGGTAAAAAACTTCCTTATCGCCAGCATCCCTTCAGGTATGCTTTGATCTCACTCAGGAAAAATTCTTAGGTGTGGACTTTGATAGCTTAGACACACACACACACACACACACACACACACACACACACACACACACACACACACACACACACACACACAAACAGACACACAAACAGACACACACACACACACACACACACACACACACACACACACACACACACACACACACAAGTTTGGTAAATATGGAAAATGACCTGATTGGGAATACACATTAGGAAATAAAACCCTACACACCTTAGAAAAAGAGATGGACCTAGGTGTGATTGTCAATAACAGAATATCTCCGGCAAGCCACATCAGTGAGAAGGTACGGAACATGTATACACTGCTTGCCTATATGAGAATAGCGTTTACATACATAAATGAAGACATGCTACGAAAGATAATAACATCATTCATCAGACCAACCCTGGAGTATGCATCAGTAGTCTGGAGTCCTCATCTGAAAAAAAAAAAAAATAGACAAGATTGAAAAAGTTCAAAGGGCCGCTACAAGATGGGTACCAAGCTTAAGGGATCTAAGCAACGAAGTAAGACTAAATAAACTGAATCTACCAACACTACAGGAGAGAAGGAAAAGAGGTGAAATGATTATGCTATATAAATGCATATTAGGGAAGGAGAAAATAGACATAAATGATTACTTAACGTAT
This sequence comes from Coenobita brevimanus, assembly GCF_032717465.1. Classification (NCBI taxonomy): domain Eukaryota; kingdom Metazoa; phylum Arthropoda; class Malacostraca; order Decapoda; family Coenobitidae; genus Coenobita; species Coenobita brevimanus. The sequence continues at coordinate 43,204,834 of NC_137057.1, forward strand.
GGGAAAGCATCAGCAAGAGGACGCTGCAAAAAAAATGCATAAAAAGAGAGGTGATAAAGACGTAAGGAAATTTAGTTTCCCAAATAGAGCAATTGGTCAGTGGAATGCACCACCGAATGAAATAGTGTGTGCCAAAGCAATTCACAAATTTAAGGATATGTACGATAAATATGGTTTAAGACACGGGACAGTACGAGCTTGACTCATTCCTATAAAGATACAATTAGGTAAGAACAATTAGGTATGAACACACACACACACACACACACACACACACACACACACACACACACACACATATATATATATATATATATATATATATATATATATATATATATATATATATATATATATATATATACACACACACACACACACATACATACATATCAATTAATCTATCTATCTGTCTATATATCAATCATCAATCAATCAATCAGTCAAACTATATATCTATCTATCTATCTATACATGGAGCCTCTGTCGTACAGTGCTAAAGTGTGCGTTTTCGTACACTGGATAGAGAGGGTTCGCGCTCTGCCAGGGTAAAAAAAAAATACTTTGGGAGCGTTCTCCTGGCCACGTACTGCTTGGCGGACATAAGGGATGTTGTGGTTGAACCAGTGTCGCTTACTATAAAAGTATGCTTGCACCCAGTCGGCTTGCACGGGCCGATTACGAGTACACTTGTTTCACAGACTACACACACATCCAAAGCCACTCCAACACTACAATTATACTTACAAGCACTTCACACCCTACATACACTCTCTACCAGACAGCCTAACCACTTGGTAGAGATACATCGGCTGTATCGTTCCCACTTCGGTTGGGATAGGCCGGTCCTGCAGTGAATACTCAAACGGCTGATGATTATATATATAAATATATATATATATATATATATATATATATATATATATATATATATATATATATATATGCAGATGCTTCACTTCACCGTGAAGATATGTATACAAGATAACCACAGGAGAAATGAAAGGAACGACAGTGAGTACTTTCGTATAATACATCCTCAGAGTGAGACAGAAACCTAAAGGGCAGAGATCTTTTATGCACACCCGCAGCAGGGAGTGGTACACAGAACAAAAGATGACCTGCTGCGGGTGTGCATGAAAGACCTCTACCCTTTAGGTTTCTGTCTCACTCTGAAGATGTAATATACGAAAGTACTCACTGTCGCTTCTATCAGTTCTCCTGTGGTTATTTTGCATATATATATTGATAATAGATAGATAGATAGATGGATAGATATTTACACACACACACACACACACACACACACACATACACACACACATGTAACCAATATTTTTATCACTTTTGTAGATTTTTACACCCATATGCAAAAAATTAAAATAAAATATAAAGCAGGTACAATTAACAGAAATTATGGTTGGCAGGTATTTTTGCACACCTGTTCCTAAATAATGATAATATTTATGATGTGCAAGTCATTTTGACAAATACTTTACACTGAGGTTAGGCTTTATTTTTGCTACTAATACTGTTACTGCTGCTACTTTACTACTACTACTGCTACTGCTTCTACTATTACCAGTACTACTACTGCTACTGCTTCTATTATTACTAGTACTACTACTACTACTAGTACTACTATTTCTGCTACTTCTGTTGTTGCTACCACTGCTACTACTACTGCTCCTTCTCTGTTGTTGTTAATATTACAACTACTACCATTACTACTACCACTACTACTACTACTACTACCACTACTACTACTACTACCACTACTACTACTACTACTACTACTACTGCTGCTGCAATTACAGTACTATCACAACTACTACTACTATTACTACAACCACTACTACTAATACTAGCCTACTACTACTGCTTCTCTTGTTTTTGCTGCCAGTACTACGACTCCTGCTCCCCTACTACAAGAACTACTACTACTACTATTACTACTATTGCCACCGTGATCAGAGCCTCTAACATTAATAGTAAGTGAAATACTCACCCCATGGAGGAGCCACGGAAGGGGTGGCGCAACACCAACCCCATGAAGGGACAATGGAAAGGCTCGCAGAGCGCTAGAGGGGCCCCTGCCATGCGGTCCTATATCCCCTGCCAACATGCGTCCCTCTTCCTCTCAGCCAGATCCAACTATAGGTACGCAGTGCTGGTACACTACTCTCCTAGCTTTTTATTTTCAGCATCAGATATTGATTCTTATATTTCAATTTAACAGTATTTTATGGATTCCACAAACATAGACCATATTCGGGCTTCCAGTAAGGGTTAAAAAAGAAAAAAGTATTCACATCTAATA
>NC_137057.1:43219653-43244653 GCF_032717465.1 Coenobita brevimanus
GTGGCGTCGGAGCTACAGTTACTGGAGACCTTATGGGCAGAATTAATCTCCCTAATCTTTTACCCTTATCCTCATGGGCAAGAAAGAAGGAACCAAAGTCCTGAACCTTCATAACAGTTGAAAATTAGAGCATTTATAGATATAGGATCTCTTAGTTAAAATTAGCCTTGGAGTACTCTCTCCATGTTTCTATAAATTTATAAAGGAACATCCGGCACACACACACACACACACACACACACACACACACACACACACACACACACATACACACACACATCAACACAACCTCTTTCTCGGTCTCTTTCTCTTCTTCACCTCCAAGATAGGAATAAGTAGACAGCAGATCATCACTAAGAAACTAGCCAAGGTACAGAAGACTACTGGAGATAAGACAGAACTGATGGTGTCTAAAACCCCATCAACTTCTTCCATCAACATCCACATCTTCAATTTTCTTCTTTCTTCGTCTTCCTCCTTAACGTTTTCCGGTTCTTCTTTGACTTCTTTCGTCTGTTGAAGGAGATGGGGTGAGCGTTAGTTTTTCCTCCACATTTTTTATGTATGTGTATTAATTTGGTGTGTATTTGTATCTTCTCTTCGTCTGTTTGTATCTTTGTCTGTCTGTCTGTCGTTCTGTTTGTCTGTCTGTCTATCTGTCTGTCTGTCTCTCTCTCTCTCTCTCTCTCTCTCTCTCTGTTTCTCTCCCTCACACTTCGTTCCCTTTCTCCTTATCTTTCCCCCATTCGAATACATCTACCCTCTTTCCCCCCCTCCTCTCTCTCTCTCTCTCTCTCTCTCTCAAATCTCTCACATTCTCTCTCTCTCTCTCTCTCTCTCTCTCTCTCTCTCTCTCTCTCTCTCTCTCTCTCTCTCTCTCTCTCTCTCTCTCCCCGTCATAGCCCACATGACATCCCTGTGGCACATGGTAAAAAACTTCCTTATCGCCAGCATCCCTTCAGGTATGCTTTGCTCTCACTCAGGAAAAATTCTTAGGTGTGGACTTTGATAGCTTAGACACACACACACACACACACACACACACACACACACACACACACACACACACACACACGTTTGGTAAATATGGAAAATGACCTGATTGGGATTACACATTAGGAAATAAAACCCTACACACCTTAGAAAAAGAGATGGACCTAGGTGTGATTGTCAATAACAGAATATCTCCGGCAAGCCACATCAGTGAGAAGGTACGGAACATGTATACACTGCTTGCCTATATGAGAATAGCGTTTACATACATAAATGAAGACATGCTACGAAAGATAATAACATCATTCATCAGACCAACCCTGGAGTATGCATTAGTAGTCTGGAGTCCTCATCTCAAAAAAAAAAAAAAAAAATAGAGAAGATTGAAAAAGTTCAAAGGGCCGCTACAAGATGGGTACCAAGCTTAAGGGATCTAAGCTACGAAGTAAGACTAAATAAACTGAATCTACCAACACTACAGGAGAGAAGGAAAAGAGGTGACATGATTATGCTATATAAATGCATATTAGGGAAGGAGAAAATAGACATAAATGATTACTTAACGTATGGGAAAGCATCAGCAAGAGGACGCTGCAAAAAAATGCATAAAAAGAGAGGTGATAAAGACGTAAGGAAATTTAGTTTCCCAAATAGAGCAATGGGTCAGTGGAATGCACCACCGAATGAAATAGTGTGTGCCAAAACAATTCACAAATTTAAGGATATGTACGATAAATATGGTTTAAGACACGGGACAGTACGAGCTTGACTCATTCCTATAAAGATACAATTAGGTAAGAACAATTAGGTATGAACACACACACACACACACACACACACACACACACACACATACACACACACACACACACACACATATATATATATATATATATATATATATATATATATATATATATATATATATATATAGATATATATATATATACATACACACACACACACATACATACATATCAATTAATCTATCTATCTGTCTGTCACGGGGTTTTTATAATATCACGGTAGTTTTGATATATAAATGGTTAAATATTATTTAGTTTGATAATAATATTCAATAATATTGAAGAGCAAAGACAATGATTGTCTTGCTACATCAAGCCACGATTACTTTACGCTGACTTGCTAAGATTCTCAAGAACGAGAATTTATAAACTTTCTCAACAGTACACAGCAGAGACTAATTACTCACAATTGCTGAATTACTGTACTGTTAGCCTCTGGAGAAAGTTACATCACCCCTGACAATAAATAACTAATACTAATAATAATAACATCAGGTTCTTGCTGATGCATTAACTCCTGGCACAACGGATTTTAAGTTAATACAAGACTGGTCTAAGTACCAGTTATGAAAGCAAACGTTTATGCAAGCTAGGAGCTATATGGAAAATATGCTTAATTATGGAAAAATGAAACAAGATTTTTACTTTACATTAAGCTCGAGAAAGGAACTGTTAAATTTATTAATTACAAAAAAATAAATTTAACATTACATTTCAAATCAAATCAATGAGACGCACTCGCTCACTCACTCACGCAATAGCTAAATACTTACGCCTAGGGAAAAACACCTTAATTAAACTCTTATAACTAGAAAATACACAAAAGAAATACTATAGTCGATGAATGCTGCGTATCACCAGATGGGTGGGAAGACTGGACTAACTGTGAAGTGGAGTTTGGGTACTAGCTGACCTCTCACACTGCGGCACAGGTCCTTCCTCCGTCACATCAATTACAAGACTCTAAGTCGTGGGAAAGCGGAGCACTCGGCCGCATTTTTTTAACGGTCGAATGAGGAAGCAGAGGCGAACAATAAAAAAACAATAGTATCGCTCAGTACAGCACTTAGTGACGTGCATTAAATCGGTCACTCTTTGAAAACGGTGACGAATTATTTGAAAAGTATACTCCGATAATGGAGGGAGAAACGGTTAGCTGAGCGATACACAGTGAGTTTTCCACTAATAGTTCGTGGTTTCTCACAAAAAAGGAAATGTCGCGAATTGATTCGTGACATTACGCCCCTTGAAAATTAAATCTTTCTTCCTTCAGAAGAAAGATTTCAATATACATACATATACATCCTAACTCAGTCACACAAGATTCACACTGTGGTGTGTGTGCTATCCTGCTACAGGAGTATGTCGCAGTCGCCAGTGAGCGAAAAAACCTCGTATTTACGTTAATAGAAACAAGCTTGAGGGAAAAACTCCGTGACGACGGTGAAAATCCTGTACTCAGGTCAAACTGAGCGAAAATTCGCTACATTTACACTGACAACTAATTGTTGTGTAGCGTGGTGTATGTAATACACGGTGTAGGTGTGACAGTTGTAGTGTAACTGTACCTACGTGTAAAATGACACAGTAAATAATATGGCGACGACGAAGGCAGAGGAGAAGAGGCGGCAGCTTGCGGCAGACGATCAGCTGGTCCGCACAGCAAAACTGCTACACCCATTGCTGAACCTGCAAAACCAATTGAGGTGGAGCATCAGAAGTGTCAATGAGACAAAATTTTATCATGTTACAATTACTCTCTCTGCCTAGCAATCAGTACATGCTACGAAAAGTACGCTCTGGCTGAAAAATACGAGTGACAGCCAAGCTTCGTACATTCGAGGTCGCCATTAATTATAGCACACGATTAGATTCAACAAGTTGAGAATCCCTGTGCAAACTTGGGTCTTCCATAGCCTCAAGTCGCCTCTGCAGAGTTCTCACTTCCCCCTTAACCTACAATACAATACTTATATTAGTACTGGAAAGCTGAGAATCCTTGTGCAAACTTGGGTCTTCCATAGCCTCAAGTCGCCTCTGCAGAGTTCTCACTTCCCCCTTAACCTACAATACAATACTTATATTAGTACCGGAAAGCTGAGAATCCTCGAGCGAACTTGGGTCTTCCATAGCCTCAAGTCGTCTCTGCGGAGTTCTCTCTCCCCCTTAACCTACAATACAATACTTATATTAGTACCGGAAAGCTGAGAATCCTTGTGCAAACTTGGGTCTTCCATAGCCTCAAGTCGCCTCTGCGGAGTTCTCTCTCGAACTTCCCCCTTAACCTACAATACTTATATTAGTATCGGGAAGCTGAGAATCCTCGAGCGAACTTGGGTCTTCCATAGCCTCAAGTCGCCTCTGCGGAGTTCTCTCTCCCCCTTAACCTACAATACAATACTTATATTAGTACCGGAAAGCTGAGAATCCTTGTGCAAACTTGGGTCTTCCATAGCCTCAAGTCGCCTCTGCGGAGTTCTCTCTCGAACTTCCCCCTTAACCTACAATACTTATATTAGTATCGGGAAGCTGAGAATCCTTATGCAAACTTGGGTCTTCCATAGCCTCAAGTCGCCACTGCGGAGTTCTCTCTCGAACTTCCCCCTTAACCTACAGTACTTATATTAGTATTGGGAAGCTGAGAATCCTTGTGCAAACTTGGGTCTTCCATAGCCTCAAGTCGCCTCTGCGGAGTTCTCTCTCAAACTTCCCCCTTAACCTACAATACTCGTGTATGTACAGGCCCTGGACATACTGTGTCCTGTGGGGCCAACAAGTGAGACGTCAGGTCTACACTTTTGACTGGGAACCAGGCTAGTCCTTGGATTACTCAAATCTCTGAGGATGCCTATCACGGAACCCAGCATACAACAACTGCCCATGTTAGTCAGCAGTTAGTAGGCGAGACATCAGGTCTGCACCTACGTTATCACTTCCCTTGATGTATCTCACAACAAGGTTAAACTGCTGTAAATACAGTGTCCAGCGTGTCAATCTTGCATTAGCCGTCTTGGTCGTGCTAAGACTAGTGAGTGGCATATGGTCAGTTTCCAGAACAAATGATGCCCCAAATAAATAATAATAATATTTTTTAACACCATCAACCACAGCCAAGAGTTCCTTCTCAACAGTACTGTAATTCCTCTCGGCAGGTTTTAGCCTACGGCTGTGGTATGCCACTGGGAAGATTCCACCTTCCGATTCCTGCATCAATACAGCACCTACTCCATCTTGTGAAGCATCAGTGCGCAGTATGAAAGGTTTACTGGAATCAGGCAACTGCAAAATGGGCTCCTTGCACAACATATTCTTGAGGGTGGCAAAAGATCTCTCTTGCGCTTCTCCCCATTCAATGGTGTTTGGAGCATATTTCCGTAGCACTTCGTACAACGGTTGGGCAATGAGAGCAAAGTTGGGAATAAAACTCCTATAATATCCCACTAGGCCAAGAAATGCCCTAACCTGTTTCTTGGTCACGGGTCTCGGGGCTTCTTTAACCTTCCTGATCTTGTCACCCTGACACCTGCAGTGATTGTTGCCAACAATATGACCAAGGAACTCCACCTCACTGTGAGCAATCTTGCATTTGCTAGGCTTCACAGTCATGTTGAAACTCTGGAGTCTACTGAAGACAATTTCCATGAGTCTGAGGTGCTCCTCCAATGTGGCGGAATGAACGAGGACATCGTCAACGAACATCTCTACTCCTACAATACCATGGAGCACTTGTCTCATGGCACGATTGAATACTGCTGGGGAATTGGTAAGTCGAATGGTAGGACTTTATACTGGTACAACCCCTAGGAGTAGCAAAGGCAGTGAACTGACGACTCTCAGGATGAAGGGGAATCTGGAAGAATCCCTTCGCTAGGTCAAGCTTCGTGAAATATCGTGACCCTGCCAGCTTGGAGAAGATGGCAATATGGTCACCCATTGGCTCAGCATCCACTTTGGTGATTGCATTGAGCCTTCTATAGTCGCCACAAATCCTGACTCCACCATCTTTCTTGCGGACTACTACCATCGGACTACAGTAAGGAGATGAGGACTTTTCGATAATGCCTGCAGTCTCCATGTCAGCAATTTCCTTATCTACTGCACCCTGTAGTCGCATGGGAATCGGATATGGCTTAACCTTTATAGGAGCATTGCTGGTCAACTCAATTTTATGACACGCAACCTTTGCAAGTCTAGGTTGGTCTGAAAAGACATCAGCATACTGACAGAGCAGTGACCATAAGGCATTCTGGTCCCCTACTGCTAAGTCAGGGTTAAGTGAAACATCTCCGACAGTCTCTTCCTGATGGGACTGAGCGGTTAAGGGCTCGTCATCATGGTCATCAGCTGGGATCACCACAGCTGCCCCGGTTTCTTCCAGTGGCTGGTCACTATCATCAGTTACTCGTAGGCCAGTCTCCTTGGGGTCTGACTCATGATAAGCCTTCAACATGTTAATGTGGAACCTTTTACGAAGATTCCCCATCTGTATTATGTAGTTGAGGTCTGAAATGCGCTCTACTACATTGAATGGACCCTTCCACTGCGCCAACAACTTGTTCTGGGCAGTGGGGAGTAATACCAAGCATTTATCGCCTGGACTAAACTTCCGAAGCTTTGCCTTCTTATCGTAATAAGCCTTTTGAACTTCACGCGCCTTGATCAGTTCTTCCTTAGCTAACTCGCACGTCGACTGGAGGCGGTCAGCCAAATCAAGGACGTAGGTGTAGGTGGTCTTGACTTCAGGGTCGGGTTCTTCATCGTCCCATAACTCACGAAGGACTTGAAGTGGGCCCCGGACCGACCTCCCATACACCAGTTCAAAGGGTGAGAATTTCAATGAATGCTGTGGGGCTTCTCGATAAGCAAATAGAAGAGGAGCAATGAACCGCGGCCATTCCTTTGGCTGTTCGGCGGTCATGCGCCTCAACATCTTCTTGAGAGTTCCATTGAACCTCTCACACAACCCGTTACACATGGGATGATACAGCGTAGTTCGTAAGCCTCGGATGGACAGCAACCTGAACGTTTCGTTCATCATTGCCGAAGTGAACTGCGAACCCCGGTCGCTTAAGACCTCCTTAGGGATACCTACACGACAGAACACTTCAATTAATGCCTCAGCAACAGTGACGGCCTCTATATTCTTAAGGGCCACGGCTTCAGGCCACCGTGTGCTGAAATCAACTATAGTGAGGATATACTTTGATCCATCACTAGCCCTAGGACAGATTGGCCCAACTATGTCAACTGCTACTCTCTCGAACGGTTCCAGAGATTATGGGCATTGGCTTCAATGGCGCAGGACGGACACGTCCCCGGTCAGTAGTACGCTGACACACATCACAGGAACGTACAAGCCTCGTTATTTCCCGTCCCATTCCTGGCCAGAAAAAGTCAGCATGGATGCGGTCAGAGGTCTTCTTTTTGACCCATGTGACCTCCCATCGCTGAACAGTGACCTAATTCAAACACTGCTCGGCGATACTTTGCAGGAACGACAAACTGCAGTCGAACCTCACCCTGGGGTGTCTGTGACTCACGGTACAGCCGTCCTCGCTTACGAAGGAACCTGGCTTGACCTCCCCGTGAATACTTAATCACTTTACCCTCCAGCTTCTTGCGCACTGAGGCAAGTGTCGAGTCAGTCTGTTGCTCTTGGACAACATCTTGACTACGAATCAGATCTTGCGGCGTTGCGGCAGTCAACGGAGTGACGCGATCTGGAGCCTTGGCCATGGCTCGTGTTATTGCAGCAGCCGAAGTCTGCGTAGCAACATCTACGGCACAACTATTTTTGATGCCAGGTATGTTGCCTAAAATGAGGTCAAATAAAGGTTCTGGCATGACAACTGCAGCTGTCAAGCCAGTGAAAAATGGAGACGCCACCTGGATACGTGCCTCAGGGAACAATCTCACTGATCCATCAATAAGTCTAACTTGGATCTGTCGACCTGTATACTCATCAGGCCGAACTAAACTCTGCTTAACAGAGCAACCTGAGGAACCATTGTCCCTCAGGACATTTACAGAAACACCTCCCACAGACCCTGGCTGAACAAGAAAGGCAGTGTTGCTGGTGGAAGGGTCTGAGGAGGTAGCAGCCAGTCATTCATGAGACTGCGGAACAACCGATGCAGCAAACGTGGCACCCTGGGAACTAGGTGTCTGAGGAGAGTTCATGGTCGGAGGGGGACTTGCGAACTGTTGGGAAGTACCTGTACTGGTAGAGATGACACCACCGGGTACTTGTGGAATGAAGGCTGCATTTGCCTCCTGCCTCCGATACACTAATTGACCTGACTGAGGGTTACGTGGCTTGTCCTTGTATTGCTGCTGATGCTTGGGAAACTGCTGCTGGTTGGGGTGCTTGTTGTACCGCTTCCACTCAGATTTCTGAGTGTTTTGCCCCTGGTCCTTCTGTGGTTTGCTTGGACCTTGACCATTACTCTGAGAACGGCCTTGGTGCTGGGATTCAGTCTGAGACGGCTTCCCAGACTTAGCAGTATCTTTTCTGCTCCAGGTGTTTTGCTTACGAGCTTGATACCCGTATGCAGTAAAGAATGCGTCAGCCTTCTCTGCCATTTGGCTGGCATCTTTCACCTGGCAGATCTTAAGCTGTGCTATGAGCTCAGCAGGCCACGACCTCTCTAGCTGTGTACGCAGCATAAGGTCAATTATCCCCTCACGCGTGGAAGGAGTTTCATCTTTCTCCATCCACTCATTTAAGTAAGCTGTGAGACGATCAAGGAACTGAACAGCTGTCTCCTTGTCTTGGAGACGAGCTCGCATGAACTGAACTTTGGCGTCGTCTACTGTGAGACCATACGCCTTAATGAGTGCAGCTTTCATCATCTCATATGTGAGATTGTCTCCACGAATTCTGTGGAGAATATCGAGGGCAGGGCCCTCAAATAGGCTAAGAAACTGAAGCCGCTTAGCTGCCTCATCCAGTTGATATAAGTCTGCCATGTCCTCAAAACGAGCTATGTACGGCTCGATTCGCTCGCTTTCCTTGTATGAAGGAAGCTTGATGCGTGGGGTCGCCAGGACATGTGCAGGGGGAACGCTCGTGGAGCTTTGACCAACTGCACCAGACGTGTCTGAAGCCAAGGAATCTCGCTTGAGCTTCATCATTTCAAGTTCATGTTTTTCTCGTGCCTCACGTTCGGCACGTTCATGTTCTCGTTCTCGCTCGCGTTGTTCACGCTCGTATTCGCGCTGTTCTCGCTCGTGTTCGCGCTGTTGTCGCTCTTTTTCTAACTCGAGCTCGCGTTGTTTCTGCTCGTGTTCGCGCTGTTCTCGCTCGTATTCGCGCTGTTCTCGCTCGCATTCGCGCTGAATCCTACGCTCTTCACGAGCATCTTTCTCACGTTCTTGCTCGTAATTGAACCGTGAGAGAACGTAACTCTGTATTTTCTCTGGGTCTGTGAGACCAATATCTTTGGCTTCCTGTACATATACAGCTGTAGCCATGATGCTAGCTCAATTTACTAAGTAACCGAAATTGAGTACTGACTGCTTAGCGACGAATACTAATAAACACAAGTAAAGAATACAGACACAAGCTAGTGGTGACCAGTCTTATCTAGTTAACTGGCAAAAATAAATCAAAAATGTAAATGACTGGGAAGACTCAATAATAAACACAATGGGTACGCCGACTTCCCAGGAGCGAATAAAATCGTCTGGCGTTACCAAAAATAAACTAGAGTTAAGTACTCTATTGATTAATAAAGCAAAAATTCACTTGCTAAATTAACGGTAAACACCAGTAAACTTGTGCCTATAAACTTTAATTATAAATACCTAAATATGAATGAGTGAGCACTATCTCGTGAATAGCTTTAGAGCTAGGAGTTAATATCCTGGAATGAGGTCGCCAATTGTCACGGGGTTTTTATAATATCACGTAGTTTTGATATATAAATGGTTAAATATTATTTAGTTTGATAATAATATTCAATAATATTGAAGAGCAAAGACAATGATTGTCTTGCTACATCAAGCCACGATTACTTTACGCTGACTTGCTAAGATTCTCAAGAACGAGAATTTATAAACTTTCTCAACAGTACACAGCAGAGACTAATTACTCACAATTGCTGAATTACTGTACTGTTAGCCTCTGGAGAAAGTTACATCACCCCTGACAATAAATAACTAATACTAATAATAATAACATCAGGTTCTTGCTGATGCATTAACTCCTGGCACAACGGATTTTAAGTTAATACAAGACTGGTCTAAGTACCAGTTATGAAAGCAAACGTTTATGCAAGCTAGGAGCTATATGGAAAATATGCTTAATTATGGAAAAATGAAACAAGATTTTTACTTTACATTAAGCTCGAGAAAGGAACTGTTAAATTTATTAATTACAAAAAAATAAATTTAACATTACATTTCAAATCAAATCAATGAGACGCACTCGCTCACTCACTCACGCAATAGCTAAATACTTACGCCTAGGAAAAACACCTTAATTAAACTCTTATAACTAGAAAATACACAAAAGAAATACTATAGTCGATGAATGCTGCGTATCACCAGATGGGTGGGAAGACTGGACTAACTGTGAAGTGGAGTTTGGGTACTAGCTGACCTCTCACACTGCGGCACAGGTCCTTCCTCCGTCACATCAATTACAAGACTCTAAGTCGTGGGAAAGCGGAGCACTCGGCCGCATTTTTTTAACGGTCGAATGAGGAAGCAGAGGCGAACAATAAAAAAACAATAGTATCGCTCAGTACAGCACTTAGTGACGTGCATTAAATCGGTCACTCTTTGAAAACGGTGACGAATTATTTGAAAAAGTATACTCCGATAATGGAGGGAGAAACGGTTAGCTGAGCGATACACAGTGAGTTTTCCACTAATAGTTCGTGGTTTCTCACAAAAAGGAAATGTCGCGAATTGATTCGTGACATTACGCCCCTTGAAAATTAAATCTTTCTTCCTTCAGAAGAAAGATTTCAATATACATACATATACATCCTAACTCAGTCACACAAGATTCACACTGTGGTGTGTGTGCTATCCTGCTACAGGAGTATGTCGCAGTCGCCAGTGAGCGAAAAAACCTCGTATTTACGTTAATAGAAACAAGCTTGAGGGAAAAACTCCGTGACGACGGTGAAAATCCTGTACTCAGGTCAAACTGAGCGAAAATTCGCTACATTTACACTGACAACTAATTGTTGTGTAGCGTGGTGTATGTAATACACGGTGTAGGTGTGACAGTTGTAGTGTAACTGTACCTACGTGTAAAATGACACAGTAAATAATATGGCGACGACGAAGGCAGAGGAGAAGAGGCGGCAGCGTGCGGCAGACGATCAGCTGGTCCGCACAGCAAAACTGCTACACCCATTGCTGAACCTGCAAAACCAATTGAGGTGGAGCATCAGAAGTGTCAATGAGACAAAATTTTATCATGTTACAATTACTCTCTCTGCCTAGCAATCAGTACATGCTACGAAAAGTACGCTCTGGCTGAAAAATACGAGTGACAGCCAAGCTTCGTACATTCGAGGTCGCCATTAATTATAGCACACGATTAGATTCAACAAGTTGAGAATCCCTGTGCAAACTTGGGTCTTCCATAGCCTCAAGTCGCCTCTGCAGAGTTCTCACTTCCCCCTTAACCTACAATACAATACTTATATTAGTACTGGAAAGCTGAGAATCCTTGTGCAAACTTGGGTCTTCCATAGCCTCAAGTCGCCTCTGCAGAGTTCTCACTTCCCCTTAACCTACAATACAATACTTATATTAGTACCGGAAAGCTGAGAATCCTCGAGCGAACTTGGGTCTTCCATAGCCTCAAGTCGCCTCTGCGGAGTTCTCTCTCCCCCTTAACCTACAATACAATACTTATATTAGTACCGGAAAGCTGAGAATCCTTGTGCAAACTTGGGTCTTCCATAGCCTCAAGTCGCCTCTGCGGAGTTCTCTCTCGAACTTCCCCCTTAACCTACAATACTTATATTAGTATCGGGAAGCTGAGAATCCTCGAGCGAACTTGGGTCTTCCATAGCCTCAAGTCGCCTCTGCGGAGTTCTCTCTCCCCCTTAACCTACAATACAATACTTATATTAGTACCGGAAAGCTGAGAATCCTTGTGCAAACTTGGGTCTTCCATAGCCTCAAGTCGCCTCTGCGGAGTTCTCTCTCGAACTTCCCCCTTAACCTACAATACTTATATTAGTATCGGGAAGCTGAGAATCCTTATGCAAACTTGGGTCTTCCATAGCCTCAAGTCGCCACTGCGGAGTTCTCTCTCGAACTTCCCCCTTAACCTACAGTACTTATATTAGTATTGGGAAGCTGAGAATCCTTGTGCAAACTTGGGTCTTCCATAGCCTCAAGTCGCCTCTGCGGAGTTCTCTCTCAAACTTCCCCCTTAACCTACAATACTCGTGTATGTACAGGCCCTGGACATACTGTGTCCTGTGGGGCCAACAAGTGAGACGTCAGGTCTACACTTTTGACTGGGAACCAGGCTAGTCCTTGGATTACTCAAATCTCTGAGGATGCCTATCACGGAACCCAGCATACAACAACTGCCCATGTTAGTCAGCAGTTAGTAGGCGAGACATCAGGTCTGCACCTACGTTATCACTTCCCTTGATGTATCTCACAACAAGGTTAAACTGCTGTAAATACAGTGTCCAGCGTGTCAATCTTGCATTAGCCGTCTTGGTCGTGCTAAGACTAGTGAGTGGCATATGGTCAGTTTCCAGAACAAATGATGCCCCAAATAAATAATAATAATATTTTTTAACACCATCAACCACAGCCAAGAGTTCCTTCTCAACAGTACTGTAATTCCTCTCGGCAGGTTTTAGCCTACGGCTGTGGTATGCCACTGGGAAGATTCCACCTTCCGATTCCTGCATCAATACAGCACCTACTCCATCTTGTGAAGCATCAGTGCGCAGTATGAAAGGTTTACTGGAATCAGGCAACTGCAAAATGGGCTCCTTGCACAACATATTCTTGAGGGTGGCAAAAGATCTCTCTTGCGCTTCTCCCCATTCAATGGTGTTTGGAGCATATTTCCGTAGCACTTCGTACAACGGTTGGGCAATGAGAGCAAAGTTGGGAATAAAACTCCTATAATATCCCACTAGGCCAAGAAATGCCCTAACCTGTTTCTTGGTCACGGGTCTCGGGGCTTCTTTAACCTTCCTGATCTTGTCACCCTGACACCTGCAGTGATTGTTGCCAACAATATGACCAAGGAACTCCACCTCACTGTGAGCAATCTTGCATTTGCTAGGCTTCACAGTCATGTTGAAACTCTGGAGTCTACTGAAGACAATTTCCATGAGTCTGAGGTGCTCCTCCAATGTGGCGGAATGAACGAGGACATCGTCAACGAACATCTCTACTCCTACAATACCATGGAGCACTTGTCTCATGGCACGATTGAATACTGCTGGGGAATTGGTAAGTCCGAATGGTAGGACTTTATACTGGTACAACCCCCTAGGAGTAGCAAAGGCAGTGAACTGACGACTCTCAGGATGAAGGGGAATCTGGAAGAATCCCTTCGCTAGGTCAAGCTTCGTGAAATATCGTGACCCTGCCAGCTTGGAGAAGATGGCAATATGGTCACCCATTGGCTCAGCATCCACTTTGGTGATTGCATTGAGCCTTCTATAGTCGCCACAAATCCTGACTCCACCATCTTTCTTGCGGACTACTACCATCGGACTACAGTAAGGAGATGAGGACTTTTCGATAATGCCTGCAGTCTCCATGTCAGCAATTTCCTTATCTACTGCACCCTGTAGTCGCATGGGAATCGGATATGGCTTAACCTTTATAGGAGCATTGCTGGTCAACTCAATTTTATGACACGCAACCTTTGCAAGTCTAGGTTGGTCTGAAAAGACATCAGCATACTGACAGAGCAGTGACCATAAGGCATTCTGGTCCCCTACTGCTAAGTCAGGGTTAAGTGAAACATCTCCGACAGTCTCTTCCTGATGGGACTGAGCGGTTAAGGGCTCGTCATCATGGTCATCAGCTGGGATCACCACAGCTGCCCCGGTTTCTTCCAGTGGCTGGTCACTATCATCAGTTACTCGTAGGCCAGTCTCCTTGGGGTCTGACTCATGATAAGCCTTCAACATGTTAATGTGGAACCTTTTACGAAGATTCCCCATCTGTATTATGTAGTTGAGGTCTGAAATGCGCTCTACTACATTGAATGGACCCTTCCACTGCGCCAACAACTTGTTCTGGGCAGTGGGGAGTAATACCAAGCATTTATCGCCTGGACTAAACTTCCGAAGCTTTGCCTTCTTATCGTAATAAGCCTTTTGAACTTCACGCGCCTTGATCAGTTCTTCCTTAGCTAACTCGCACGTCGACTGGAGGCGGTCAGCCAAATCAAGGACGTAGGTGTAGGTGGTCTTGACTTCAGGGTCGGGTTCTTCATCGTCCCATAACTCACGAAGGACTTGAAGTGGGCCCCGGACCGACCTCCCATACACCAGTTCAAAGGGTGAGAATTTCAATGAATGCTGTGGGGCTTCTCGATAAGCAAATAGAAGAGGAGCAATGAACCGCGGCCATTCCTTTGGCTGTTCGGCGGTCATGCGCCTCAACATCTTCTTGAGAGTTCCATTGAACCTCTCACACAACCCGTTACTGTTTGGATGATACGGCGTAGTTCGTAAGCCTCGGATGGACAGCAACCTGAACGTTTCGTTCATCATTGCCGAAGTGAACTGCGAACCCCGGTCGCTTAAGACCTCCTTAGGGATACCTACACGACAGAACACTTCAATTAATGCCTCAGCAACAGTGACGGCCTCTATATTCTTAAGGGCCACGGCTTCAGGCCACCGTGTGCTGAAATCAACTATAGTGAGGATATACTTTGATCCATCACTAGCCCTAGGACAGATTGGCCCAACTATGTCAACTGCTACTCTCTCGAACGGTTCAGAGATTATGGGCATTGGCTTCAATGGCGCAGGACGGACACGTCCCCGGTCAGTAGTACGCTGACACACATCACAGGAACGTACAAGCCTCGTTATTTCCCGTCCCATTCCTGGCCAGAAAAAGTCAGCATGGATGCGGTCAGAGGTCTTCTTTTGACCCATGTGACCTCCCATCGCTGAACAGTGACCTAATTCAAACACTGCTCGGCGATACTTTGCAGGAACGACAAACTGCAGTCGAACCTCACCCTGGGGTGTCTGTGACTCACGGTACAGCCGTCCTCGCTTACGAAGGAACCTGGCTTGACCTCCCCGTGAATACTTAATCACTTTACCCTCCAGCTTCTTGCGCACTGAGGCAAGTGTCGAGTCAGTCTGTTGCTCTTGGACAACATCTTGACTACGAATCAGATCTTGCGGCGTTGCGACGGTCAACGGAGTGACGCGATCTGGAGCCTTGGCCATGGCTCGTGTTATTGCAGCAGCCGAAGTCTGCGTAGCAACATCTACGGCACAACTATTTTTGATGCCAGGTATGTTGCCTAAAATGAGGTCAAATAAAGGTTCTGGCATGACAACTGCAGCTGTCAAGCCAGTGAAAAATGGAGACGCCACCTGGATACGTGCCTCAGGGAACAATCTCACTGATCCATCAATAAGTCTAACTTGGATCTGTCGACCTGTATACTCATCAGGCCGAACTAAACTCTGCTTAACAGAGCAACCTGAGGAACCATTGTCCCTCAGGACATTTTACAGAAACACCTCCCACAGACCCTGGCTGAACAAGAAAGGCAGTGTTGCTGGTGGAAGGGTCTGAGGAGGTAGCAGCCAGTCATTCATGAGACTGCGGAACAACCGATGCAGCAAACGTGGCACCCTGGGAACTAGGTGTCTGAGGAGAGTTCATGGTCGGAGGGGGACTTGCGAACTGTTGGGAAGTACCTGTACTGGTAGAGATGACACCACCGGGTACTTGTGGAATGAAGGCTGCATTTGCCTCCTGCCTCCGATACACTAATTGACCTGACTGAGGGTTACGTGGCTTGTCCTTGTATTGCTGCTGATGCTTGGGAAACTGCTGCTGGTTGGGGTGCTTGTTGTACCGCTTCCACTCAGATTTCTGAGTGTTTTGCCCCTGGTCCTTCTGTGGTTTGCTTGGACCTTGACCATTACTCTGAGAACGGCCTTGGTGCTGGGATTCAGTCTGAGACGGCTTCCCAGACTTAGCAGTATCTTTTCTGCTCCAGGTGTTTTGCTTACGAGCTTGATACCCGTATGCAGTAAAGAATGCGTCAGCCTTCTCTGCCATTTGGCTGGCATCTTTAACCCTGGCAGATCTTAAGCTGTGCTATGAGCTCAGCAGGCCACGACCTCTCTAGCTGTGTACGCAGCATAAGGTCAATTATCCTCACGCGTGGAAGGAGTTTCATCTTTCTCCATCCACTCATTTAAGTAAGCTGTGAGACGATCAAGGAACTGAACAGCTGTCTCCTTGTCTTGGAGACGAGCTCGCATGAACTGAACTTTGGCGTCGTCTACTGTGAGACCATACGCCTTAATGAGTGCAGCTTTCATCATCTCATATGTGAGATTGTCTCCACGAATTCTGTGGAGAATATCGAGGGCAGGGCCCTCAAATAGGCTAAGAAACTGAAGCCGCTTAGCTGCCTCATCCAGTTGATATAAGTCTGCCATGTCCTCAAAACGAGCTATGTACGGCTCGATTCGCTCGCTTTCCTTGTATGAAGGAAGCTTGATGCGTGGGGTCGCCAGGACATGTGCAGGGGGAACGCTCGTGGAGCTTTGACCAACTGCACCAGACGTGTCTGAAGCCAAGGAATCTCGCTTGAGCTTCATCATTTCAAGTTCATGTTTTTCTCGTGCCTCACGTTCGGCACGTTCATGTTCTCGTTCTCGCTCGCGTTGTTCACGCTCGTATTCGCGCTGTTCTCGCTCGTGTTCGCGCTGTTGTCGCTCTTTTTCTAACTCGAGCTCGCGTTGTTTCTGCTCGTGTTCGCGCTGTTCTCGCTCGTATTCGCGCTGTTCTCGCTCGCATTCGCGCTGAATCCTACGCTCTTCACGAGCATCTTTCTCACGTTCTTGCTCGTAATTGAACCGTGAGAGAACGTAACTCTGTATTTTCTCTGGGTCTGTGAGACCAATATCTTTGGCTTCCTGTACATATACAGCTGTAGCCATGATGCTAGCTCAATTTACTAAGTAACCGAAATTGAGTACTGACTGCTTAGCGACGAATACTAATAAACACAAGTAAAGAATACAGACACAAGCTAGTGGTGACCAGTCTTATCTAGTTAACTGGCAAAAATAAATCAAAAATGTAAATGACTGGGAAGACTCAATAATAAACACAATGGGTACGCCGACTTCCCAGGAGCGAATAAAATCGTCTGGCGTTACCAAAAATAAACTAGAGTTAAGTACTCTATTGATTAATAAAGCAAAAATTCACTTGCTAAATTAACGGTAAACACCAGTAAACTTGTGCCTATAAACTTTAATTATAAATACCTAAATATGAATGAGTGAGCACTATCTCGTGAATAGCTTTAGAGCTAGGAGTTAATATCCTGGAATGAGGTCGCCAATTGTCACGGGGTTTTTATAATATCACGGTAGTTTTGATATATAAATGGTTAAATATTATTTAGTTTGATAATAATATTCAATAATATTGAAGAGCAAAGACAATGATTGTCTTGCTACATCAAGCCACGATTACTTTACGCTGACTTGCTAAGATTCTCAAGAACGAGAATTTATAAACTTTCTCAACAGTACACAGCAGAGACTAATTACTCACAATTGCTGAATTACTGTACTGTTAGCCTCTGGAGAAAGTTACATCACCCCTGACAATAAATAACTAATACTAATAATAATAACATCAGGTTCTTGCTGATGCATTAACTCCTGGCACAACGGATTTTAAGTTAATACAAGACTGGTCTAAGTACCAGTTATGAAAGCAAACGTTTATGCAAGCTAGGAGCTATATGGAAAATATGCTTAATTATGGAAAAATGAAACAAGATTTTTACTTTACATTAAGCTCGAGAAAGAACTGTTAAATTTATTAATTACAAAAATAAATTTAACATTACATTTTCAAATCAAATCAATGAGACGCACTCGCTCACTCACTCATAATAGCTAAATACTTACGCCTAGGAAAAACACCTTAATTAAACTCTTATAACTAGAAAATACACAAAAGAAATACTATAGTCGATGAATGCTGCGTATCACCAGATGGGTGGGAAGACTGGACTAACTGTGAAGTGGAGTTTGGGTACTAGCTGACCTCTCACACTGCGGCACAGGTCCTTCCTCCGTCACATCAATTACAAGACTCTAAGTCGTGGGAAAGCGGAGCACTCGGCCGCATTTTTTTAACGGTCGAATGAGGAAGCAGAGGCGAACAATAAAAAAACAATAGTATCGCTCAGTACAGCACTTAGTGACGTGCATTAAATCGGTCACTCTTTGAAAACGGTGACGAATTATTTGAAAAGTATACTCCGATAATGGAGGGAGAAACGGTTAGCTGAGCGATACACAATGAGTTTTCCACTAATAGTTCGTGGTTTCTCACAAAAAGGAAATGTCGCGAATTGATTCGTGACACTGTCTATATATCAATCATCAATCAATCAATCAGTCATACTATATATCTATCTATCTATCTATACATGAAGCCTCTGTCGTACAGTGCTAAAGTGTGCGTTTTCGTACACTTGAGAGAGAGAGGGTTCGCGCTCTGCCAGGGTAAAAAAAAAAAACTTTGGGAGCGTTCTCCTGGCCACGTACTGCTTGGCGGACATAAGGGATGTTGTGGTTGAACCAGTGTCCCTTACTATAGAAGTATGCTTGCACCCAGTCGGCTTCCACGGGCCGATTACACTTGTTTCACAGACTACACACACATCCAAAGCCACTCCAACACTACAATTATACTTACAAGCACTTCACACTCTACATACACTCTCTACCAGACAGCCTAACCACTTGCTAGAGATACATCGCCTGTATCGTTCCCACTTCGGTTGGGATAGGCCGGTCCTGCAGTGAATACTCAAACGGTTGATGATTATATATATATATATATATATATATATATCTATATATATATATATATATATATATATATATATATATATATATATATATATATATATATATATGCAGATGCTTCACTTCACCGTGAAGATATGTATGCAAGATAACCACAGGAAAAATGAAAGGAACGACAGTGAGTACTTTCGTATAATACATCCTCAGAGTGAGACAGAAACCTAAAGGGCAGAGATCTTTTATGCACACCCGCAGCAGGGAGTGGTACACAGAACAAAGGATGACCTGCTGCGGGTGTGCATGAAAGACCTCTACCCTTTAGGTTTCTGTCTCACTCTGAAGATGTAATATACGAAAGTACTCACTGTCGCTTCTTTCAGTTCTCCTGTGGTTATTTTGCATATATATATATGGATAATAGATAGATGGATAGATATTTACACACACACACACACACGCACACATACACACACACATGTAACCAATATTTTTATCACTTTTATAGATTTTTACACCCATATGCAAAAAATTAAAATAAAATATAAAGCAGGTACATTTAACGGAAATTATGGTTGGCAGGTATTTTTGCACACCTGTTCCTAAATAATGATAATATTTATGATGTGCAAGTCATTTTGACACATACTTTACATTGAGGTTAGGCTTTATTTTTGCTACTAATATTGTTACTGCTGCTACTTTACTACTACTACTGCTACTGCTCCTACTATTACCAGTACTACTACTGCTACTGCTTCTATTATTACTAGTACTACTACTGCTACTAGTACTACTATATCTGCTACTTCTGTTGTTGCTACCACTGCTACTACTACTGCTCCTTCTCTGTTATTGTTAATATTACAACTACTACCACTACTACTACTACTACCACCACTACTACTACTACCACCACTACTACTACTACTACTACCACTACTCCTACTACTACTACTACTGCTGCAATTACTATCACAACAACTACTACTACTATTACTACAACCACTACTACTAATACTAGCCTACTACTACTGCTTCTCTTGTTTTTGCTGCCAGTACTACGACTCCTGCTCCCCTACTACAAGAACTACTACTACTACTATTACTACTATTGCCACCGTGATCAGAGCCTCTAACATTAATAGTAAGTGAAATACTCACCCCATGGAGGAGCCACGGAAGGGGTGGCGCAACACCAACCCCATGAAGGGACAACGGGGAGGCTCGCAGAGCGCTAGAGGGGCCCCTGCCAGGCGGTCCTATATCCCCTGCCAACATGCGTGCCTCTTCCTCTCAGCCAGATCCAACTATAGGTACGCAGTGCTGGTACACTACTCTCCTAGCTTTTAATGTTCAGCATCAGTTATTGATTCTTATATTTCGATTTAACAGTATTTTTTGGATTCCACAAACGTAGACCATATTCGGGCTTCTAGAAAGGGTTAAAAAAGTATTCACATCTAATAATGATATATTTCTCAAAATACTATTAAAACTGGTATAAAAACTATTTAATCACTTTTCAATATCTTTTTCATCTCTCAGATCAGTGGCGTCGGAGCTACAGTTACTGGAGACCTTATGGGCAGAATTAATCTCCCTAATCTTTTACCCTTATCCTCATGGGCAAGAAAGAAGGAACCAAAGTCCTGAACCTTCATAACAGTTGAAAATTAGAGCATTTATAGATATAGGATCTCTTAGTTAAAATTAGCCTTGGAGTACTCTCTCCATGTTTCTATAAATTTATAAAGGAACATCCGGCACACACACACACACACACACACACACACACACACACACACACACATACACACACACACACACACACATCAACACAACCTCTTTCTCGGTCTCTTTCTCTTCTTCACCTCCAAGATAGGAATAAGTAGACAGCAGATCATCACTAAGAAACTAGCCAAGGTACAGAAGACTACTGGAGATAAGACAGAACTGATGGTGTCTAAAACCCCATCAACTTCTTCCATCAACATCCACATCTTCAATTTTCTTCTTTCTTCGTCTTCCTCCTTAACGTTTTCCGGTTCTTCTTTGACTTCTTTCGTCTGTTGAAGGAGATGGGGTGAGCGTTAGTTTTTCCTCCACATTTTTTATGTATGTGTATTAATTTGGTGTGTATTTGTATCTTCTCTTCGTCTGTTTGTATCTTTGTCTGTCTGTCTGTCATTCTGTTTGTCTGTCTGTCTGTCTGTCTGTCTGTCTCTCTCTCTCTCTCTCTCTCTCTCTGTTTCTCTCCCTCACACTTCGTTCCCTTTCTCCTTATCTTTCTCCCATTCGAATACATCTACCCTCTTTCCCCCCCCCCTCTCTCTCTCTCTCTCTCTCTCTCTCTCAAATCTCTCACATTCTCTCTCTCTCTCTCTCTCTCTCTCTCTCTCTCTCTCTCTCTCTCTCTCTCTCTCTCTCTCTCTCTCTCCCCGTCATAGCCCACATGACATCCCTGTGGCACATGGTAAAAAACTTCCTTATCGCCAGCATCCCTTCAGGTATGCTTTGCTCTCACTCAGGAAAAATTCTTAGGTGTGGACTTTGATAGCTTAGACACACACACACACACACACACACACACACACACACACACACACACACACACACACACACACACGTTTGGTAAATATGGAAAATGACCTGATTGGGATTACACATTAGGAAATAAAACCCTACACACCTTAGAAAAAGAGATGGACCTAGGTGTGATTGTCAATAACAGAATATCTCCGGCAAGCCACATCAGTGAGAAGGTACGGAACATGTATACACTGCTTGCCTATATGAGAATAGCGTTTACATACATAAATGAAGACATGCTACGAAAGATAATAACATCATTCATTAGACCAACCCTGGAGTATGCATTAGTAGTCTCTAGTCCTCATCTCAAAAAAAAAATAGACATGATTGAAAAAGTTCAAAGGGCCGATACAAGATGGGTACGAAGCTTAAGGGATCTAAGCTACGGAGTAAGACTAAATAAACTGAATCTACCAACACTACAGGAGAGAAGGAAAAGAGGTGACATGATTATGCTATATAAATGCATATTAGGGAAGGAGAAAATAGACATAAATGATTACTTAACGTATGGGAAAGCATCAGCAAGAGGACGCTGCAAAAAAATGCATAAAAAGAGAAATAAAGACGTAAGGAAATTTAGTTTCCCAAATAGAGCAATGGGTCAGTGGAATGCACCACCGAATGAAATAGTGTGTGCCAAAACAATTCACAAATTTAAGGATATGTACGATAAATATGGTTTAAGACACGGGACAGTACGAGCTTGACTCATTCCTATAAAGATACAATTAGTTAAGAACAATTAGGTATGAACACACACACACACACAAACACACACACACACACATACACACACACACACACACACACATATATATATATATATATATATATATATATATATATATATATATATATATATATATATATATATATATATATATATATATATATACATACACACACACACACATACATACATATCAATTAATCTATCTATCTGTCTATATATCAATCATCAATCAATCAATCAGTCAAACTATATATCTATCTATCTATCTATACATGAAGCCTCTGTCGAACAGTGCTAAAGTGTGCGTTTTCGTACACTTGAGAGAGAGAGGGTTCGCGCTCTGCCAGGGTAAAAAAAAAAAACTTTGGGAGCGTTCTCCTGGCCACGTACTGCTTGGCGGACATAAGGGATGTTGTGGTTGAACCAGTGTCCCTTACTATAGAAGTATGCTTGCACCCAGTCGGCTTCCACGGGCCGATTACACTTGTTTCACAGACTACACACACATCCAAAGCCACTCCAACACTACAATTATACTTACAAGCACTTCACACTCTACATACACTCTCTACCAGACAGCCTAACCACTTGCTAGAGATACATCGCCTGTATCGTTCCCACTTCGGTTGGGATAGGCCGGTCCTGCAGTGAATACTCAAACGGTTGATGATAATATATATATGCAGATGCTTCACTTCACCGTGAAGATATGTATGCAAGATAACCACAGGAGAAATGAAAGGAACGACAGTGAGTACTTTCGTATAATACATCCTCAGAGTGAGACAGAAACCTAAAGGACAGAGATCTTTTATGCACACCCGCAGCAGGGAGTGGTACACAGAACAAAGGATGACCTGCTGCGGGTGTGCATGAAAGACCTCTACCCTTTAGGTTTCTGTCTCACTCTGAAGATGTAATATACGAAAGTACTCACTGTCGCTTCTTTCAGTTCTCCTGTGGTTATTTTGCATATATATATATGGATAATAGATAGATGGATAGATATACACACACACACACACACGCACACATACACACACACATGTAACCAATATTTTTATCACTTTTATAGATTTTTACACCCATATGCAAAAAATTAAAATAAAATATAAAGCAGGTACATTTAACGGAAATTATGGTTGGCAGGTATTTTTGCACACCTGTTCCTAAATAATGATAATATTTATGATGTGCAAGTCATTTTGACACATACTTTACATTGAGGTTAGGCTTTATTTTTGCTACTAATATTGTTACTGCTGCTACTTTACTACTACTACTGCTACTGCTCCTACTATTACCAGTACTACTACTGCTACTGCTTCTATTATTACTAGTACTACTACTGCTACTAGTACTACTATATCTGCTACTTCTGTTGTTGCTACCACTGCTACTACTACTGCTCCTTCTCTGTTATTGTTAATATTACAACTACTACCACTACTACTACTACTACCACCACTACTACTACTACTACTACTACTACTACTACCACTACTCCTACTACTACTACTGCTGCTGCAATTACTATCACAACAACAACTACTACTACTACTACAACCACTACTACTAATACTAGCCTACTACTACTGCTTCTCTTGTTTTTGCTGCCAGTACTACGACTCCTGCTCCCCTACTACAAGAACTACTACTACTACTATTACTACTATTGCCACCGTGATCAGAGCCACTAACATTAATAGTAAGTGAAATACTCACCCCATGGAGGAGCCACGGAAGGGGTGGCGCAACACCAACCCCATGAAGGGACATCGGGGAGGCTCGCAGAGCGCTAGAGGGGCCCCTGCCAGGCGGTCCTATATCCCCTGCCAACATGCGTCCCTCTTCCTCTCAGCCAGATCCAACTATAGGTACGCAGTGCTGGTACACTACTCTCCTAGCTTTTTTATTTTCAGCATCAGATATTGATTGTTACATTAAAATTTAACAGCCTTTTTTTTTGGATTCCACAAACATAGACCATATTCGGGCTTCCAGTAAGGGTTAAAAAAGATAAAAGTATTCACATCTAATAATGATATATTTCTCAAAATACTATTGAAACTGGCATAAAAACTATTTAATCGCTTTTCAATATCTTTTTCATCTCTCAGATCAGTGGCGTCGGAGCTACAGTTACTGGAGACCTTATGGGCAGAATTAATCCCCCTAATCTTTTACCCTTATCCTCATGGGCAAGAAAGAAGGAACCAAAGTCCTGAACCTTCATAACAGTTGAAAATTAGAGCATTTATAGATATAGGATCTCTTAGTTAAAATTAGCCTTGGAGTACTCTCTCCATGTTTCTATAAATTTATAAAGGAACATCCGGCACACACACACACACACACACACACACACACACACACACACACATACACACACACACACACACACACACATCAACACAACCTCTTTCTCGGTCTCTTTCTCTTCTTCACCTCCAAGATAGGAATAAGTAGACAGCAGATCATCACTAAGAAACTAGCCAAGGTACAGAAGACTACTGGAGATAAGACAGAACTGATGGTGTCTAAAACCCCATCAACTTCTTCCATCAACATCCACATCTTCAATTTTCTTCTCTCTTCGTCTTCCTCCTTAACGTTTTCCGGTTCTTCTTTGACTTCTTTCGTCTGTTGAAGGAGATGGGGTGAGCGTTAGTTTTTCCTCCACATTTTTTATGTATGTGTATTAATTTGGTGTGTATTTGTATCTTCTCTTCGTCTGTTTGTATCTTTGTCTGTCTGTCTGTCATTCTGTTTGTCTGTCTGTCTATCTGTCTGTCTGTCTGTCTGTCTCTCTCTCT
>NC_137057.1:43249653-43294653 GCF_032717465.1 Coenobita brevimanus
GATAAAGACGTAAGGAAATTTAGTTTCCCAAATAGAGCAATGGATCAGTGGAATGCACTACCGAATGAAATAGTGTGTGCCAAAACAATTCACAAATTTATGGATATGTACGATAAATATGGTTTAAGACACGGGACAGTACGAGCTTGACTCATTCCTATAAAGATACAGTTAGGTAAGAACAATTAGGTATGAACACACACACATACACACACACACACACACACTGTTACGGAACAGAGAAAGATAATGTACACTTTAAGTGAGAATACGAAGAGTCACTACTGTCCCGTAAAGTTCCAGGTTCAAAACAAAAGAGTTAGGTAAAATTACAAGTTAAAGTTTAATGCTTAAATTAACAACAAAACATTCAGGACTCATAAGGATAATGTAATGGCAAATAAACAGGTTAAATATATGGTTAACTGCAATAGCCTCTATTAACACGAAATTAGCAAGAGTAAATTTATCTAAGTCAGCCCTGATGAAATGAGATACCAGATAATACTCAGTGAATGCCAGATAAATAATTACAGATACAAACTATTATCAAAAATGACTGACATAAAGATCCATACATGAATTACAAAAACTTCACTAAGCCTACAAATTAAACTTATGCTATACAGTACAAGAAAAAATGCAATAACTGTTATACTCAAATTACACACAGCTGCTAGATGGTTGGAGACTTCTTGAGCACTCACAATAATAATATCTGTACAGGGGAGGACAGAGATGTGAACAAAATGAGGAGCAGATCTAAGTGGCAATGATGCAGAGATTGAGCTCATTATATAGGGGCTAGCAGAGCCTGATACAACTTGTAATAAGGACGCGCAAATGAAGCGATGGGGACAAACAGTCGACAATCCCGCACTGAATAACAGAAAGGACGACTCACTCTACTATAACGGTAGAAGGGGGGGACTGAGGCAGAACACGCTCGTGATCAAACATGCAGTATACTGTGCGTTAAAATTACACAAAGGATGATGAAATCATAGGCTATGTAACACCTCCCCACAAAGAAAAAGAAATTTACAAAGGAAATTTCTTATTACTCTAAAACAATCTGTCTAAAGTCTAGATAGGCAATCTGCAATAACATTCTCTTTCCCCTTGACATGTTGTATGTCTAATGAATACTCCTGAAGAAGTAGACTCCATCTTGTCAATCTCTGATTTTTATCTTTAAACTTACTAAGGAATTTCAGTGGGTTGTGATCGGTATAAATGACTATGGGGTCAAAACCAGAACACAAATAAAATGAAAACTGCTGTAAACCCAAAATCAAGGCCAAAAGCTCTTTCTCAATAGTGGAGTAGTTCTTTTGAGGTGGAGTGAACTTCTTACTGTAATAAGATACAGGATGTTCAATACCCTGATCATCCTCTTGCAGCAAAACAGCCCCAGCTCCTGTATCACTTGCATCAACAGCCATCTTAAAAGGCTTAGCAAAATTTGGAGTAGCGAGCACTGGCTGACTTAATAGAATAGCTTTAAGTTTGTTGAAAGAGGATTCACAGTTATCGGTCCAGACAAATTCAACTCCCTTTTTCAGTAGGTCTGTAAGTGGTGATACAAGAATAGAAAAGTTAAGAACAAATCTCCTGTAATAACCTACCATTCCCAAAAATCTTTGTAGCTCTTTCCTACTTTTAGGTCTGGGAAGATCACTTATAACCTGAACCTTAGCTCCTGGTGGTGCAACATGTCCATCACCAATTACATACCCAAGGTACTGAACTTTAGCTTGACCAAACTCACACTTTGATAAATTAGCTACAAGATTAGCATGAACTAAACGGTCAAGAAATTTACTGACATGGCATAGGTGATCTTTCCAGTTGTCACTGAAGATTAATACATCATCAATATAAACAACACACCCTGCCAAACCCTCTGTTACAACATTCATGAGCTTCTGAAATGTGGCTGGTGCATTCTTCATACCATACAGCATTACAGAACATGCAAAAGCCTTTCCTAGTGTTACAAAACATGAGATCTCCCTAGCACGTTCAGTCATAGGTACTTGCCAGTATCCTTTTAACAAATCAAACTTACTTATGTACCTAGCCTTTCCGATCTTGTCTATGCAATCTTCCACACGAGGGAGAGGGTAAGTGTCTGTTTTGGTTATCTGATTAACACGTCTGTAGTCGATGCAAAGCCTCTGTGACCCACCTGGCTTAGGGACCAGAGTGACAGGAGAACTCCACTCGCTCTGACAGGGCTCAGTCATCTTGTGGTCCAACAGGTAGCCAAGCTCCTTCTGGATGAGAGGAACTTTCACTGGGTTCACACGGTAAGGAGGCAGTTTAATTGGCTTTGCGTCTCCAACCTCGACATCATGCATCAACACAGTAGTTCTTCCTGGAGTGGCACGGAACACTTGCGGGTACTCCTGCAGTAATGCCGAAAACTCCTGCCTTTCCTTGGGAGGTAGATGAGAAAGCTTAGTCTGGAGATCATTCATGATATCAGGATTCTTCCCCAAACTATCACTCAGGCTCATGCTGCATGGGAGAACTTCACTTGTAGACTCGGGTGGAACAGCTACAGTGCAGACTGGATTATTTTCGTCCCGCCTGTGATATAACTTTAGCATGTTGATGTGACATAGTTGCTTGCTCTTTCTACGATCTGGTGTGGCGATGACATAGTTGACATCACTGAGTTTCTTCTCCACGAAATAAGGACCACTAAACTTGGCTTGAAGAGGTTGCCCATGAACTGGTAGCAGAATCAAAACCTGATCTCCTGGCTGAAAGTGGCGTAACCTGGACTTCTTATCATACCAAGTCTTCATCTTCTCCTGAGCAGCTCCTAAATTCTCTCTCGCCAGCTGTAAAGCAGTGGACAGCCGTTCTTTGAACTTCATCACATACTCCAGCAGGTTGACGTCATCTTCCTCCGACAGCCAGCATTCCTTGAGTAACTTAAGGGGTCCTCTTACTTCATGGCCAAACAGTAGTTCAAAAGGTGAGAAGCCCAGTGATTCATTTGGAGATTCTCTTGCAGGAAACACAACGAATGGAAGACCTTTATCCCAGTCTTTCTGATGTTCCAAACAGTATTTCTTGAGCATCGATTTGAGTGTTTGATGATATCTCTCCAACGCTCCTTGGGTCTGGGGATGGTAAGCTGAAGATGTGATCTGGGTGATGCCCAACTCTTTCAGAGACTGCTTGAAAACATTCGACATGAAATTACTTCCTCGGTCTGACTGTACCTCCTTGGGCAGACCAAACTTTGTGAAGAACCCTAGCATTTCCTTAACCACGTTCTTTGCTGAGATGTTTCTAAGTGGAATGGCTTCAGGATAACGAGTAGCCATATCAATCAGGGTCAACACATAAGAAAATCCTGAAGAAGTCTGAGGAAGAGGGCCCACAATATCCACCAACACACGGGTGAAAGGCGCCTCAAAAGGAGGAATGGGAACTAGAGGTGCAACCTTTTCAGTCTGATTACACTTCCCTACAACTTGACAGGTGTGACAAGACTTACAATACCAGGAAACATCCCTGAAGATACCTGGCCAGTAGAAGTGTTTCAAAATGCGTGCCACAGTCTTCCTCACTCCAAGGTGTCCTGCCAAACTGGAATCATGAGCCACTCTAATGATATCCTGCCTACAAACACGAGGGATGACAACTTGATGTACAACCTCCCATTCACAGTCGGCTGATGCTGTTGGGGGTCTCCACTTCCTCATAAGTACTCCTGACTTTACATAATAACAAGTAGAAGCACCAGCTGACTCTTCCTCACTGCAAGCAGAGTTAGCTAGACCTTTCAACTCAGGGTCAGCAACCTGCAACTCAACCAACTCTTGACGAGACAAATTATCAACACTACGGGGTACTGCCTCATCTGGTGAGTGGTCCAAATTAGCAAGAAAAGTGTCAGCTAGGATAACATCATCATCATCCTCTAAATCACCAGTAACTTTAGACTTAGCCCTAGTGACAGCACATGCAGGGAACACATCAGGGACATCACAATCCTGGGACAGAGCCGCTGGCTCGCTAGACAACTGAGGAGCTGGACACACTTGACTTCCACCAATATCATTTCCAAGTAAGAAAGTTACACCTGACATTGGGAGTGTCTCAACCAACCCAACCATAACGGAACCATTAACAAAACCAGACTCTAAATTCACTCTGCACAGAGGGACAGAGAAGTAATTATTCCCTACACCTTGTAAGATTACAGTTTCATCAGAGGAATTAAAATTAGAGCCTAGAACACTGGTCAGCATAAGGGATTGGCAAGCACCTGTATCACGATATATTTGAACTGATTTCCTGTCATTACTGTCCAGAGGACTGACAAAACCATCAGACAGGAAATTAGCACATGAACTCTTGAGAGTGTCACCCACGTTACTGCACAAAAGAGGAGCTCCATCATGAGAATTTAAGTTACCCCTCAAAGCAGGTTCAGTTAACTCAGTTAAAGAATTCTGGGAACTCTCAAGAGTGGACACTAGACCAATTGACTGAATATTTAAAGACTCCTTTTTGTTCACATCACGCTGTCTCCTGAAACATCTCTCCGTAGTATGACCAAGCTTACTACAATAAGTACATTTACTTTTCTGAAATCTAGAGGTGAAGCTGGTATTTACTTCCTGAGAAACATCATCCTTATTCTCTTTCCTGTTACCTGTACTCTGAGTAGAGGCAATGTACTTACTCTCAGCTTTCCCTTTTTCTCTAGAATATCTCTTGTGAGTGAGAACATACTCATCAGCTAAAACTGCAGCATCAGACAAATTATCTATTCTTCTCTCATCAAGATATAGGCTTACATCTTTACTAATACACCTTTTGAAATCCTCCAGCAAAATCATCTGCTTAAATTTACCAAAATCAGAATCCACATTCTTAGAATTTAACCACTGCTCTAACAGATCTTCTTTGATTTTTGCATACTCAACATGGGATTGCTTATCTTGCTTGTAAGTTGTCCTAAATTTTACTCTATAGGCTTCAGGAACTAGCTCATAGGCCTTAAGAATCAAGCTCTTAACTACATCATAATTATCAGATTGATCCTGAGGCAAAGATGCATAAGTTACTTGAGCTTTACCGGTGAGAACAGTTTGAAGGAGTACTGGCCAATACTCCTTAGGCCAATTAAAACCTGTAGCTACCCTCTCAAACAACTGAAAATACTTAGTTAAATCAGATTCATTAAAAGGAGGGACAAGTTTAACATTTTTAGCCACATCAAAATCATCAGAGCTAGATGATCCAGTTCCACCTTGTTTCATGCGATACTCATGGTCTGCCTGAATCCTAGCAAGTTCAACTTGTGCGTGAAACTCAGCCTCCTTAACATCAGCCTCCTTAGCACGTGCTTGAAATTCAGCTTCCTTCACACGAGCCTCCTGCAGGGCTAGCTGTAACTTAGCTAATTCAATCTGCGTTTGCTCATTTGGAGGAGTTACATTAAACAAGCTTTTATTAATCATGCCAACAATTTGATCTTTAGAATGATGAGAGTGAACTGCAATTCCCAATTGTTGAGCAACAAGCTTAAGTTCATTCTTTGTTCTATTTTCTATATCACACACTGTTTGCACATTTGACAAAAAATCTTTGGCTTCATCAAGTGTAGTAATAGTAGACATAATTAATAAGTAACAGTCACAAAATGTCAAGCAATATCCTTATGATAATATCCTGAATATCCTGATGAGAGGTCGCCAAATTTATGTTACGGAACAGAGAAAGATAATGTACACTTTAAGTGAGAATACGAAGAGTCACTACTGTCCCGTAAAGTTCCAGGTTCAAAACAAAAGAGTTAGGTAAAATTACAAGTTAAAGTTTAATGCTTAAATTAACAACAAAACATTCAGGACTCATAAGGATAATGTAATGGCAAATAAACAGGTTAAATATATGGTTAACTGCAATAGCCTCTATTAACACGAAATTAGCAAGAGTAAATTTATCTAAGTCAGCCCTGATGAAATGAGATACCAGATAATACTCAGTGAATGCCAGATAAATAATTACAGATACAAACTATTATCAAAAATGACTGACATAAAGATCCATACATGAATTACAAAAACTTCACTAAGCCTACAAATTAAACTTATGCTATACAGTACAAGAAAAAATGCAATAACAGTTATACTCAAATTACACACAGCTGCTAGATGGTTGGAGACTTCTTGAGCACTCACAATAATAATATCTGTACAGGGGAGGACAGAGATGTGAACAAAATGAGGAGCAGATCTAAGTGGCAATGATGCAGAGATTGAGCTCATTATATAGGGGCTAGCAGAGCCTGATACAACTTGTAATAAGGACGCGCAAATGAAGCGATGGGGACAAACGGTCGACAATCCCGCACTGAATAACAGAAAGGACGACTCACTCTACTATAACGGTAGAAGGGGGGGACTGAGGCAGAACACGCTCGTGATCAAACATGCAGCATACTGTGCGTTAAAATTACACAAAGGATGATGAAATCATAGGCTATGTAACAACACACACACACACACACACACACACACACACACACACACACACACATACATATCAATTAATCTATCTATCTGTCTATATATCAATCATCAATCAATCAATCAGTCAAACTATATATCTATTTATCTATCTATCTATACATGGAGCCTCTGTCGTACAGTGCTAAAGTGTGCGTTTTCGTACACTGGAGAGAGAGGGTTCGCGCTCTGCCAGGGTAAAAAAAAATACTTTGGGAGCGTTCTCCTGGCCACGTACTGCTTGGCGGACATAAGGGATGTTGTGGTTGAACCAGTGTCGCTTACTATAAAAGTATGCTTGCACCCAGTCGGCTTGCACGGGCCGATTACACTTGTTTCACAGACTACACACACATCCAAAGCCACTCCAACACTACAATTATACTTACAAGCACCTCGCACCCTACATACACTCTCTACCAGACAGCCTAACCACTTGGTAGAGATACATCGGCTGCATCGTTCCCACTTCGGTTGGGATAGGCCGGTCCTGCAGTGAATACTCAAACGGCTGATGATTACATATATATATATATATATATATATATATATATATATATATATATATATATATATATATATATATGCAGATGCTTCACTTCACCGTGAAGATATGTATGCAAGATAACCACAGGAGAAATGAAAGGAACGACAGTGAGTACTTTCGTATAATACATCCTCAGACAGAGTGAGACAGAAACCTAAAGGACAGAGATCTTTTATGCACACCCGCAGCAGGGAGTGGAACACAGAATAAAGGATGACCTGCTGCGGGTGTGCATGAAAGACCTCTACCCTTTACGTTTCTGTCTCACTCTGAAGATGTAATATACGAAAGTACTCACTGTCGCTTCTTTCAGTTCTCCTGTGGTTATTTTGCATATATATATATATATATATATATATATATATATATATATATGGATAATAGATAGATAGATATATGAATAGATATTTACACACACACACACACACACACACACACACACACACACACACATGTAACCAATGTTTTTATCACCTTTATAGATTTTTACACCCATATGCAAAAAATTAGAATAAAATATAAAGCAGGTACATTTAACAGAAATTATGGTTGGCAGGTATTTTTGCACACCTGTTCCTAAATTATGATAATATTTATGATTTGCAAGTCATTTTGACATACTTTACATTGAGGTTAGGCTTTTTTTTTGCTACTAATACTGTTACTGCTGCTACTTTACTACTACTACTGCTACTGCTTTTACTATTACTAGTTTTACTACTACTACTACTAGTACTACTATTTCTGCTACTTCTGTTGTTGCTACCACTGCTACTACTACTGCTCCTTCTCTGTTATTGTTAACCCGCCCTGTCCCGACCACTTTTTGACCACTGGTACCCCCCAATCCCGACCATTTTTCGACCCTTTTTTTTTTTTTTGGCTAAAACTTTCGCTTTTGGTGAGAAACATCGAAAATTCATAGAGAAATCGCTCACCTGAGGTTTAAAATACTCATTACAGGTAGGAGAGCCTCCTTACCTTACTGGGTTTTCTGTCAGGCTGGCACCAAAGAAAACGAGTTTATGGGAGGATAACTATTTCACACCACTCATAAACGGTATTTATTTATTTACTGTTACGAATTTATATGTAGTACAAGAGTATATTGGTTTTCAAGCAGTAATATAGGCATTATAAGCATTGTTTCACTCACTAATACCTGACCTTTTTTTGCCACATTACCTGATCATCATTTCTAACTGTTTCTTCCTCTAATGCTATGTAAAGTTTGTCCTCCACATTGTCACTGATTGGGGAATCACTCTGGCCCTGAATTTCGTACCGTGGTATGACATGGCTATACTGGCCAGGTCACTGATAACAGGTGAATTGCTGAGAAAAGGGCATGCGGGGGGGGGGGAGGAGGTCATGCTGGGTAAGGCATTGTCTCTGCCTGGCATCTTGTTGAGGAAGGTGTCCCGTGTATACGTACCAAAAATGACTCGCGAAAATTGAAAATTGTGGAAATTATGAACCATGCAATTGCAGGACATTGAAGTACGTCCTCGAGATTAGCTGTGACAAAACGTGAGGACGTGGAAGTACGTCCTCGGGACGGCGCGGGTTAATATTACAACTACTACCACTACTACTACTACTACCACCACTACTACTACTACTACTACTACCACTACTACTACTACTACTGCTGCTGCAATTACTATCACAACTACTACTACTATTACTACAACCACTACTACTAATACTAGCCTACTACTACTGCTTCTCTTGTTTTTGCTGCCAGTACTACGACTCCTGCTCCCCTACTACTAGAACTACTACTACTACGGTACTATTACTACTATTGCCACCGTGATCAGAGCCTCTAATATTTATAGTAAGTGAAATACCCACCCCATGGAGGAGCCACGGAAGGGGTGGGGCAACACCAACCCCATGAAGGGACATCGGGGAGGCTCGCAGAGCGCTAGAGGGGCCCCTGCCAGGCGGTCCTATATCCCCTGCCAACATGCGTCCCTCTTCCTCTCAGCCAGATCCAACTATAGGTACGCAGTGCTGGTACACTACTCTCCTAGCTTTGAGTTTTCAGCATCAGTTATTGAATAATTCTTATATTTTAGTTTAACAGTATTTTTTGGATTCCACAAACATAGACCATATATCCCCTGCCAACATGCGTCCCTCTTCCTCTCAGCCAGAGCAACTATGGGTACGCAGTGCTGGTACACTACTCTTCTAGCTTTTAATTTTCAGCATCAGTTATTGAATAATTCTTATATTTCAATTAACACTATTTTTTGGATTCCACAAACATAGACCATATTCGAGTTTCCAGTAAGGGTTAAAAAAGAAAAAAGTATTCACATCTAATAATGATATATTTCTCAAAATACTATTAAAACTGGCATAAAAACTATTTAATCACTTTTCAATATCTTTTTCATCTCAGATCAGTGGCAAGAAAGTGACTTAAATAATCTTACGTTTTAACAATCTCTAGGTTGTCATCACCTAACTGAATACAGTGCGGGTAAGGGCTTTTCCCAAAAAACATGCACTTTGTTTTATCCTTATTAATTTTCAGCTTTAGTGTATCTATACCATATCAAAACCTTGCAAATAATTTCTTCATGTTTGCAACTAATTTCGAAAGAAGCACTATGCCATCAGATTATGTTAAAATATTTACTTTAGTTATACCTAAATAGCAGCAGTAATTCATGCTGTTAATGTTGGATAAGACAGAATCAATGTATAGCTTAAACAAAAACGGAGACAGGACACCTCCCTGTCTTACACCATGTTCCACGGAAACGTACTTGCCCTGGTCTCCCTGCCACTTGATGTTTGCCATCTGTTTGCGAAGATAATGCATTATGAGAAAAATAAGATCCAACGGGATTTTCTGATCTATTGTATATACAAGTTTTTTACCTAGGATAAAATGGTTGACTCGAGCGAATGGTTTAGATAGGTCAACAAATGTTAGAATACCTTTACTTCTGGTAGCTGTATATGTATAATTTCCTTCACTATGAAACATGCATCAGTTGTGGATATATCTCTTCGAAAACCAAACTGTCTTTCATTTAGCTTTATTGTTTCTTCTAATATATTCAAAACTTTTTTTTTTTTTTTTTTTTTTTTTGCCTATCGACCATTGAGGCCGGAGCCCCTGGTCATTAAGGCAATTATATACATGTATATATATTTACACATATATACATATATATATATGAACATATATATATACATACATACATACATACACACATCCATGCATATGAACATACACACTTCCATGCACACGTACATATATATATATAATAATTTTAATTTTATTATTTTTTTGTAATTTTATTTTTATCTTTTTTTTTTTAATTCTTTTTTTTAACCTTATATTACTTATAAACTAAAATACCTAATGTAAAGACCCTAAAACTAATCACCTAACAGACAAATCGCTAACCTATACTAAATCCTACAGAGACAAATAGCTAGACCTACACTAATGGTAAAAATACCTCGACTAACAGAACACCATCGACTGCAGATATGTAATGCCTTTCTACATGACATACCTACACTCATCACCTGGTGACTGTCAGTCGAGGCACAACCTAATATAGGGGACATCAATATATGAAAGAGAACCAGACGAGTCAGGAACATTTCCATATATGTCAGCTGTCGGCCCTAATTAGAATAACTTAAGCAAGATGGTATAATGTATTTACATAATTTGTACAAAAAGTGAAGAACCTCGGCCAGCAGACCACCATCGACTGCAAGTGCCCAATACCTTTCTATATTGCACACTTGCACTCATCAGCTGGTGACTGTTAGTCGAGGAACGGGGTTTAATGTAAGGGACATCTATATTAGAAATAGATCAGTGGGAGGAGGAACTATTTCATATATGTCAACTGTCAACCCTAATTAATATTACAATTTATACATATTGACCGTTGATAAAAACCACAACCACACAGTAAAAAATTCACATCACTCTGATCAGTTCGGTCTCTCTCAAGAAAGCCATCAATTTATCAGTCATAACAATGTCCCCATCACCCAGGATGGTGGAAAGGGTGAAGGGGACGTCTGCTGCACCGCAGTAATTTATAAGTGAAGCACGTTCACGAATAAATCGCCGACAGCGCAGGATGATATGACTGATAGATAACACCGCATCACAGATGTCACAGTGCGGTGGGAAGCGTCTTTCCATATAAGGTTTCATGTGTGTTACAACGGTGGCATTAAGCCGTAATCGTGCCAACACTTTTTCTTCCAGGCGACTGGGGCGGTTGGCGGTATCCCAGTCGCCCAGGTACGGCTTACAGGTTGGAATATTTAGTCTGGTCCACTGACCTTGCCACAGAAGATTTATTGATTTCTTTCCGAGAGAGAGACTCGACCGTAGATCACGAGGAACGTCCCAAGTCTCCTCGAGCTCTACAGCCGACTTTGCAAGTAAGTCAGCCTGCTCATTACCGTAGATACGACAATGACCAGGCACCCAGATCAGCGTGAATGACTTGTTGCATGAATGCAACTTATTAACGATGCGGCCCTGGATCTCGTGAGAGTCCGTAGTACAAGATGCAATTGCCTGAAGGGCTGATTTTGAATCTGAAAATATGACAAATGAATCATGCCTAGAATTGAGAGCATAGTCTATGGCTTTGTCAATGGCAAAAAGTTCTGAGGTAAACACAGATGTATGAGTCGGCAACCGATACCTGAGGGCACATTCAGTCGACCACACACTTGCACCCACACATTCACTCGACTTGGAGCCGTCGGTGTACAAGTGGTGGGACCCCAAGTGACAGATGATGATGTTACGAAACAAGTGGTGGACCTCCGCCTCCGGCGCCTTGGCCTTTGGTGCTGGGAGCCATGTAACATCAACAGTAAAGGCAGGTGGCTCCCAAGGCGCTATATTTTTTAAAACCAACTTGTCACAGTCACTGGGGTCCACACCAAGCTCCTGAGTCAGTAAGTGGAGGCGAACGGCAAGTGGTCGACGCACCCCCCGCAGAAGGTGGTGGTATTGACGCAGGGGGGTACAGACCACATTGCCGATATTACTTTTTCTAAATGTCCTTACGCCGTAGGACAAGGCCAGGTGGTCACAGCGAATATGGAGGGGAGGCACATTCGCCTCCACTTCCATACGAGCCACACGGGTACACCGGACGGCTCCAAGACACATTCGCAAACATTTATTCTGCAACACATCCAATCCTTTCAGCATGGCATCGGATGCCGAGCCATACACCTGTGCGCCATAGTCTAGCTTCGATCGATTAAGGGACTTATACACCATTAATAAAGATTTTCTGTTGGCACCCCAGGTAGTACCCGCTAGGTACTTGAGGACATTTAACGGTTTATCACAACGAGCAAGCAAAGTATTAACGTGAAATTTAAAATTCATTCTTCGATCAAAATGTATTCCTAAAAATTTTACAGAATTTTGAAAAGGTACCGCCTGATTATCCAAAGTTAAGCACAAATTAGGTACGTTACGATTAGTGAAAACTATAGCGGCACACTTACGTACGGAAAACTTAAATCCCCACTGCAAGGCCCATTGGTGGACGGAGTCAAGGGCTGCTTGAATCCGCCCAGCCGAATATTGTGCATTACGGGAAGAGTGCCATATTGCACAATCGTCAGCGTAGAGCGAGTATTTAAGATTCCTCGGGATGGGAGCTGATGACAGAATATCATTGATCATAATACTAAATAAAGTAGGACTAAGCACACTTCCCTGTGGCACCCCGTTTTCCTGGATAAATATATCCGATGTTACGTTACGGGGCAATTTGACAGAGAAAGTTCTGTCCCTTAAGAAATTTGAAATAAAAACAGGCAAATTTCCTCTTAAACCATAAGCATAGAGCTTCATTAATATACCGTGTCACCAGGTCATGTCATAGGCTTTATGGATGTCCAGGAACACCCCTATCATGAATTCTTTATTGGCAAATGCCTCTGCAATACAATGCTCCAAATTCATTAAATGATCTGGTGAACGTCTGTATTTACGGAAGCCACATTTTTGATCATTTAACAAATTCTTCGACTCTAAAACAAAAAGAAGCCTATTGTTAACCATACGTTCCATGACCTTACATAGACAAGAAGTCAACACAATAGGACGAAATGAAGTGGGATTCATAAGACGACCAGCCTCTTTGGGTATCGGTATGACGTGCGCAAAGTGCCATGAGTTTGGGAACGTTCGAGACGCCCAAATCTCATTGTACAATGCTAACATCTTAATCAGGTTGTCCTGATTAAGATGCTGGATCATACCGTACGTGATGGTGTCTGGTCCAGGGCTGATGTCTTTACAGGATTTAAGGGCAAGGAGCAGTTCATCTAGCGTAAACTCTTGGTTGTACGGGGAGTTTACGTCTTCTGTGGCAAAGTCTAATATCTGTAGCTCAGCCGTGCGTTTATGATGTTGGAAACGCGGGTCATAATTGGCTGAGCTACTTACATGAGAAAAACTCCTGGCGAGGATTTTAGCAACGTCCACGGGCTCGTCATAGATGTTATTATTTACTTGCAAGGTGGTAATGGGGAAATATGGGCCTTTATTATTTAATATTCTTATGGTGGACCAAACTTTACGTAATGGTGTTGTACGAGTCACCGTGGACACAAAGGACCGCCAGGAGTCACGTTTGGCCCTTCTTATTATTCTCCTTGCCTCAGCCCGTGCCTGTTTGTATGCAATAAAATTTTTCTCAGTGGGCTGACTATCAAAAATCCTGTATCTCCTATTGCGTTTTCTTAATGCTTGTCGGCAACCCGGCGTCCACCAATGTGCTCTATGCTT
Organism: Coenobita brevimanus; assembly: GCF_032717465.1. Lineage (NCBI taxonomy): Eukaryota > Metazoa > Arthropoda > Malacostraca > Decapoda > Coenobitidae > Coenobita > Coenobita brevimanus. The sequence goes on from NC_137057.1 coordinate 43,263,566, forward strand.
CGCATGAACTGTAGAAGTCTTGGGAATAGCAGCCTCAGCTGCGTGTAATATGGATTGGGTTATATTTTCGACCTTAACATCTATGGTCTCCCCAGATATATCTAAATTGGCGATCCTTGAGGAGGATCCCCAATCTGCTTTCTTATAGTTAAATTTTGGAGGTGGAGGGTCCGAAATGATGTCGCATGTATAAGAAAGACAGATGGGTAAATGATCACTTCCCAAGGAGTCGTCGTAAGGGTCCCATGAGAGATCTTGATGTATACCAGGGGAGGCCAAAGATAAGTCAATGGCCGAAAAGTTACCAGTACGATCATCTACACGAGTCGCTCTACCATCGTTCAGAAGACAGGTTGGACTGTAGTATTAGGTCGGCTACTTGCTCCCCACGACCATCAATCCTCAAGCTACCCCATTGATAGTGATGGGCGTTAAAATCGCCCAACACTAACTTATTCCCAGGGAGGTGTTCCACTAGTGAATTTAAAGCATCACTATCAATGGGGCCATGTGGAGGACAGTACAGAGAGCAAAAAGACAGATACGTGTTATTAAATTTTACTCTGCACATGACCGCTTCCAGAGTAGAATTTAGAATCACTTCCGTTTGTGGGTGTGATTTGTGTGTGTAAATGGCAACTCCGTGACCTTCATATCTTCTGTACGAGTGGTAGTGTTTGAACTGTGGAGGATCAGGATGATCCTCCAGGCGCGTCTCCTGTAAACAAACAACGTCTGGCCTGTGTATTGACAGCAAGATTGCTATATCTTGTAACTTATTCCCAATACCTCTACAATTCCACTGTAATACAATGAAAGTGACGGTTTAAGATTTTCGTTGGGGGCCAGTGGGCTTTGTCTTTTTCTGTCGCTCGCCTGCCGGCGAGCGACTACTGGGGGACCTATCCCGGTGCTTGTTAATGGAAACCTCCATATTGTCATCAATAACTAGGTTCCCAGCCTCCCCCGAGGAAGAGCTAACCTTTCTCTCCCTCGCTGGAGTAGGAACCGGAAGGACATGAGGACGTGACTGTTTCGTGAGGGTGGTCATGTTACTTTTACTAGACTTGTCAGGCTTCGTTTTAGGCCGTACTGATGGAGAGGCAGCAGCAGCCTGAGAGTAAGTTAATGCCTTAGAGATGTCAGTGAGAGAGTTGGAACGGACAGGAGGTCGAGATGGAGATGTACTGTGAGTGGCAGGAGGGAGAAAGACAAGGTCAGTCTGTGTCTCAACGGTGCACATCACGGGACGGGACACAACCGCCGATGCATAGCAGACATTAGGCTTGGGAGTAGCATGCAACTCCTTCACCTTCTTCCTAGCATCATAAAAGGATATGCCCTCAGTTGCTTTCACTGTGCAGACCTCTTTCTCCTCCTTCCACTTGGGACAAGCCCTAGAGGAAGTGGAGTGAGCATCTTTACAGTGAAAGCAGCACTCAGTCTCGGATGTACAGTTGTCAGCAGAGTGACCTACAGCCGCACACTTGCCACACACGATGTTGGAAGCCCGACAAGCCTTTTCATGATGTCCATAGAGCTGACATTTTGAACAACGAAGGGGATTCGGGATGTACGGTCTTACATTTACAATTTCATATCCTACTTTGACATTTGTAGGTAGCAAAACTTTGCCAAAAGTGAGGATAACAGTGGCTGTCTTCGTCCTTACGCCTTCCTGATAACGAGTGATGAATCTGGCATCAATTACATCCTGCTGAGCAAGTTCCTGTATGATTTCTTCCTCACTCATCACCATGAGATCCCTGCAAGTGATAACACCCTTGCAGGAATTCATGGATGTTGGGATCTTGGCCTCGATATCATGACAGTGAAACTTGCGCAGCTTTAGCAAGTCTTTAACCTGAGCTGAGTTGAATGTCTTTACTAGGAGGTCTCCATTTCCAAGTTTTTTTACTTGTTCCACCTCTCCCGCACAGTGGTCAATCACCTTCTTGACAATGAAGGGATTGAGTCTGGACAGGGGAGTAGAACCTAGAGCATGAAGAGTTACAAAGGTCGCGTTATTTACAGGGATGTCAAGCGGGGAACGAGTCTGGCGTCCGTCAGTCTGGGGCCGGTCAGTCACGGTAGTGATGTCGTCAGGACTACCTCCCCCCCTGAAGGGGGGGGAGGCAGTAGGGGGGTCCATCATAGCTACCACTTCCCCCGTGAAGGAGAAGTGGGAAGAAAGAGAAAAGCGACCAAGGGGCAAAGTACCTGGGGAAGACCCACCTAGGCTGAGATTACCCTCTCAAACCACTCTCGGGAGGACGCGCCTGTGTGTGACTCACACCCCAGAGCGATCAGTGGGGGGTACACTCCAGAGGTGAGCAAGCAAAGGCAATCTCAGAAATTAGATATAGACACCTACTATATCTACTAAGGCCAGGGAGGAAAATTAGGTCTAGCTAACCTAACTTTATTGAAAAAAGCCCTAGTGGCGGACAAAACAAAGCTAAAGCCGGTGAGGCAACCCTGCAGCTGGACGAGAGCTCAGAAACACGTCTTCACTCTTCGCAACCATCCATCAAAGTCCATTCAAAACAAGGATCTCAAACAGCTTTATAACATGATGACTGCATAATCGGCTTGTAATTTCTAGAGTCGCTCATACTTTTATTGCTGCTTTTAGCATAGGTATAATGTTACCTTTCAGTAATTCAGATGGTATAACAATGTGATAAGCATCTGTTAAATAAATGAGACAAGTTTTGTAGAAAATCCTCCGATGCATTTTTCAGAAAGACAGAATGAATACCGCCATGACTCGCCCCATGATTGAGCCGCGCAATCATTTTCCCCAGAATCACAGGGGAGACTGTTGTATACATCCTGGCTTGATCCACCACGCCACGCATCTCTGAAGCAGTTCATAAATTCGAACCTGCACTCATTATCTTGCTCTGGCAGAGACAGTAAATACTTAGTTGTAAACAATTCAAGTATATCATAAGTGTTGTCTTTTTCATCAATTATAGTAACTCCTTTGCTTTTATCTTTACCACGCTTCACTTCTGACCAAAGCTGTCTTATATCACGATTTTTAAATTTCTCTTTTATTGAGTTACATATCTCTGTGTGTTCGTCCAACCTGCAAGCTTTCAAAACATTCTTAAATTTCCTTTGCGACTGTACCAAATCATAAGTTCATCTGTACCATATACTTTACCTAATGCAACCCAGAGTAGGAAACACTCTTTGGCCACATTGAGCAAATGCTTTACCCGACGATTCCACCCAGGAATAATTTTGTATTTGTTTAATTTAACTCTTTCTTGCTTGTAATTTTCTGTCACAACCGAAATGTTGGAGCATATCAACTCATATAGGTTATCAATAGCACGAACATGATCTTTGTTTCTACATTCAATATTGCTACATTGGTACACTGCATTATTGCAATATTAACGTAATTTCTCATCTACCCGAAGAGATATACTTTGCAGTTCATATTAATTTAATTTATCCCATGCAATAAACTTTGAGCTGTTATGTTCCTTTTCCTCTGACCAGCTACTTTCTGCAGTGACTGTTGGATGTTTTATATTATAGCATACTAGGTCAAAACATAGTGGTAAATGGTCTGAGCCAGTAATGTGTTCGAGCACGTGTATGTTTTCCACATTAATCTCTTCATGCTGTCTTCCAGTAACATGGTCCAGCAATCTACACAGAGTTACCATAACCAACACATGTAAATGTATCATTATTTGGTATGTTAACATCAAAGCATGTTAGAACATGTGCTTGCATCAAGTTTTTAAAAGTACGCCAGGCTCGTTCCGAATGAGGATCGGCACTGAACTCTTCAACAAAATATACGGTATCATATTGACATTCTATTAATATGGCCTCTAACTCCGAAAGTGTCCGCAGATATTGCTCAAGGGTGGCCACTTCCCATATATCATTGCTCAGGTAAACGTTTAATGCTCTATAATCTACGTACAATCCCTTACCTCGAATCCGACATCAGTATTATCGTACTGACAAAATGATACACACAGACAAACGCAAACCAGCTCGTGGCAAGGAGGGTCAGGTATGGTGGGAAGGACTTCCATGTTAGCTCCTGCCACGGGGGTAACATTCCCTTCCTTTTCTCCCTCTTTTCCCTCCTCTTCCTTTCCTCTTTGTTTCCGCCGCCTCCTCCCACGCCCACTTCTTCAAGGCCTCAACGCCCGTGGTCTGCATGGAGTGCGTTGATACGGCGTTATATGCGTCAGGGTTCTCTCGTATTGGCCAGCATCCACATACCCTGGCTATGCGTAGGAACCATCGTTTGTCTGTGTGGAAGGATGGATGGATGGATGGGAAAACAGATAAATACATAGATAAATAGATAGAGGTTGACAGACACAAAAATAATTCTCGTAGACGGCATGATACGGACTGACGGACACAGAGACAGAGACAAGGATAATGACAGAAAGATACAGATGCACAGACATACAGAGAGACAAACATAAATAGGTAGAAAGACGAACAGACAGACAGACAGACAAAAAGATGAAAAGATAGGTACATAGAAACAGAGAAATACAAAGGCAGGGGCAGACACAGAGAGAGACAGGTGCACAGACAGACAGACAAAAATAAGCCGATAGAAAGACACAAAGAAATAAATAGAAAGACAGGTAGATAGACACATAACCTGTTAGCAAGATATTCAGTGAGAAAGAGAGTAACAGAGACAGAGACAGACAGACAGAGAGACAGAAAAGAAATACACAAATTGAAGGTCTACTAAGCAAAAAACTGATCCTTATTGAATTCTTCTGAGAATAATTGTGTCATTATTTAATAAATCATTCATTACGACAGCGTCTCTATTTACACTGTTTACACATTGCACTATTTACAGTACACTACACTGTTTACACTACATATTTTACACAATTTACACTCTTATTTACAGCCCAGGTCGCTCTAACAAGGCCAAACGCACCTCCAAACAGTGCAATTGGGTCGTTTGAAGTGATTGGAGGGGCCAGGCAGCGTCATTCCACCCTCCTTTTGACTCACGCTGTAGGTGGAAAATTTATAGAGTTTTTCTAACGAACAGGCATGTCCAAAAATTAGCTGGCAATCCTCTTCTAGCATGTCTCTCTGTCTCTACTCATCTACCTGCCTGTCTACCTACCTACCTGCCTGCCTTTCTGTCTATCTGCCTATCTCTCTACCTACCTAACTACCTATCTATTTATCTGTCCATCTATCTGACCTATATTTTCATTTTCTTTCCATTTCCCTCTTCGCTCTCTCTCTCTCTCTCTCTCTCTCTCTCTCTCTCTCTCTCTCTCTCTCTCTCTCTCTCTCTCTCTCTCTCTCTCTCTCTCTCTCATATTTCAAACCTTTAACGTATTACCTCATGTCATTTCAATCTCTCTCTCTCTCTCTCTCTCTCTCTCTCTCACTCACTACATTTTTTCTCCTATGTTTCGAACCTTTAACATATTCCCTCATGTCGTTTCAATCTGTGTGTGTGTGTGTGTGTGTGTGTGTGTGTGTGTGTGTGTGTGTGTGTGTGTGTGTGTGTGTGTGTGTGTGTGTGTGTGTGTGTGTGTGTGTGTGTGTGTGTGTGTGTGTGTACGAACCTTAACGTCATCTAGTGCCCCATTTCCCTAGCAAGCCGGCCAGAGAATTAAGAATAATATAAGTGAATTCCCTGAGACAGAGATGGACGGGACCTGACAGTGCACTAGATTTTACTACGCCAAACTAACTTAACCTAACTTATATCAAACCTAACCCTCCTAACGCTGCCCTAACTAACCTCAGTTATCCTAACTAAGCCTAACCTAACCTCATTCAACATAATCCAACATGACTTCTCCCAATCCAACCATAACCTAACCTAATCTAACTTCCATTTCATTTTAAGCTAACTAAACTTTAGGAATTCTGCCCTAACTTAAGCTAATCTCAACCGACTTATCCCAACTTAATCTAACCTAACCTAACCAAACCTTACCCCTACCCTACCCTAATGCAACCTACCTAAACCAGTCTAAATTTGCTCAACCTAACCTACCCGCCCATACCCTCACCTCATTTAACCTAACTCAACCTAAGCTAACATATTCTAATCTATCCTAAGCCTATCCTAATCTACCCTCATCTAACCCAACCCATCCTAAATGATTCTAATCCAGCCAGATCTAACCTAACCTTACCCCATCTAACCAAATGTAACCAAAACTTATCTGATACAACCCAATCTTATCCTATCTTCAGTTCATCTTAATCTAAACCAATCTAGTAAAATCTAAACACGTCCCAACTCATCCTAACCTGATCTAACCTAACGTACCTTATCTATCTTTCTATGCTGGTCTGTGGTAATAGAAACCATGGAAAAAAGAGGACACAAAATAAGAATTCAAATATCTGCAGACCTTCTGGATAATTGGATTGGATGAAAAAGTGTTGCAGAATATTTATATGCGAGCCATAATCGCCCTCGTTCGTCCAAAACCAATGAAAAAGACAAAGTAGGATAATTGCAGTCCTCTTTCTTTATGAGTGAAAAGTAGATCTGGACAATGGAAATATGTCATAATTACTATCTTCCCAAAACGAATAGGAAAATGGCTACAAAATACAAAAAAATTGGCAAAATATCATTAATACACCTGTTGGATTATAAGAATAAAAAAATGCAAAGAAAACTGAAGGCATAACCATCCTCTTGGAACTCATTTTTCATTTACCTGGCAGTTATTGTGTCAAGCTATCGTTAATGTCGATATCGTAACAGGAACACATAGTAGTTAGTTGACGTTCATTGTGCCCCATTACTAGGAAAAGGTGTTGCTGAGATATTTTTTTTACTGTGTGTGTGTGTGTGTGTGTGTGTTAATGCTACCGGTACCAATCTATCCACTTACCGTTATCTTGCTGAAGATAGTATTGTTGATTATCTTGTCCCCGCCCCGGAGGGGCTCGGGGGCGGGTATTGCTTTCACTAGGTTTGTCTATTTGTCTGTCTGTCTGTCTGTTAACAACTTTATGCAAAACCTGCTGGTGTGATTTTGACTAAAATTACAGGGATGATGGGCTATGGCCTTCTGATCACCTGATTAAGTTTGGGGCCAAATTGGGCCAAGGCCCAGGCTGTAGGCCAAGATAATTAAAAAATAAAAATAAAAATAAAAAATCGTTTTCTCGCCATAACTCCTTTCAAATTCGTCATATCGACATGAAACCAAAACCTAAAGGTGCATCTTTCAAATCTGCACCTTACAACATGCCGCATTAAAGCAGGGAGGTCACCCCCCAGGTCTGATTTTTTTTTTTTTTTTTTTTAATCGAGGCGAAGATACACTGGACAGATTGGTGATGACTGGCTGAATGCAACAGTACTTCATAAACTATTTACTCGTTACCATTACTAATTGACAACATATATCTGAGAGGGAAATTAGGATAGTAAATGTTATTCTGACATGTTGCATTTAGCCAATCATCAACAACCTGTCGAGTGCATCTTCGCCTCAAAAAAAAAAAAAAAAAAAAAAAAAAAAAAAAAAAAAAGGAGTATAGTGGTAGGGGGGTCAGCATCAGGTGGGTCGGGCCTAAAATTTCAAGTGGGCATAAAATCGTAAATTTTCACCTAATTTACTCCAAATCTGATATCAGACATCTTAGACTAGATACCCTGTTGTGTTTATACGTCAGCACTAAAACGACTGCCTGAGACGGGTTTGCTGTGCCTTGGCACCACCTTATGTTATTATTATTACTATTCTTTCTTACTTAGTGCTTATCTTTTGCAAGTAAAAAGTGATAAGAAATAGTCGCTTCAGAGTTTATTAATTGCTGTTGCTACCAATTTTTCTACTTGTCATGCACATTCTTATTTTGAAAATTGTTAGCATATTTTTACGGCCTACCTCGCGCTTCGTTTATACTAATAATGATCTATAAATGATACTCGACTCTTAGTTTACTAAATCCTGTTATTTTTAATGGATCTACTTGATGTAATGGTGTTATAAGTGTTTTTCTTTATTTTTCGTTGACCCTAAGACACAATTTCTTTGATGTACAGTTATAATCAGTTATATGCACGTCTTGGATTCAAAACACATGAAGCAAGATTAAAACCACTCAAACTCATCTTGAATTTTAGTGGATAAATTTATCAAGATACAAAGTTTTTGAGACAGATTTCAGGAAGTTCTGAGACTGTTTTCAGACAGGTAAAGGAACTGATAATTGAATATAGTTGAATATTATATCATCATTCAAATTTAAACACTTTCCTTGTTGAATCTCACTACAATGACTTTTTGTTGTTGAGTTACAAAGAAGAAAAATTTGAATTAAGATGCCAAAACTGAAGACGTCATTGGTAAAAAACATGATAGTCCTTCCTTCGTGCATTATAGAACATGTATCATAATCTAATCTTCCTGTCTTGACATCATTTAAAAGAGAAGTCTAAACCCCCACCCTTTATTAATATGGCGGCTAGTGTTTATCCTGACACTGGAACACTTACTGTAGATGACTAAACTTCATTACACCGTTATTGATTACATGCTCCATCTTTGGTGAGTGCTAGTAATGTGATCTTCAGTGCCACTGTGTTGATAATAATGTGAACAGGTAGCGGATCGAAGTTCGCTATGCCTTCATTATTCCAAAAGTTTCATGTTGAATACTCTGTGTGTGTGTGTGTGTGTGTGTGTGTGTGTGTGTGTGTGTGTGTGTGTGTGTGTGTGTGTGCCGCTCCTGAGACCTGGACAAAACGATAATTGCTTCATGGTTCAATAAGATTTATAAGAACGTAACTTCTTATACAATGTTACCAATATTATCTGCTTTGCCTTACTGCTGACCATGAGACACATAAGTTACAGATTTCATTATGCCTTTACTATTATCAAACAGCATCAATGTAAACAGCTGGTATTTTTAGTTTCAGTGTCTTAATTTTTTGTTTTGAATGAACCTAAAATCGTAACTGCTTGAAAAGTCATTCTGCGATTTATAGTCTGCTGTGTGATACTGCAGTCAAATTTCCTCCTTGTAAATTGCTGATAATTGCATTTCATTAAATTTTTGTTCACTCTGAAACATTACATACTGAAACTGCATAATAACTGGTTTTGTTACTAAGGAGAGACTGTAGCCTTGTTGACTATTTTTACTAAAACAGAACATCTGGTTCATGCTGATTCTAAAAAAATAACATAATCCCCTGAACATTTATAATACCTCATTATTACGAAACTGAATCATTATGACAAAAAAGCCTTTACAACAACCTTTACTGTAACAACACTGATACTAAAATGGGAACATAATTACAACTGCATGAAATTCTGTGTTGTTTATTAACACCAAACTACATCCTTTTCAAATTCACTCACCAGAAATTAAATAGTGTCTGTATTGATTCTGAAAAGTTAATAAAACTATAATGAACAGAGTCCCTTCTGCATCAGGACTACCAAACTAAGACCTTGTTAACTGCTAGTGTTGTGAACTTGATTTTGTGTTTTCTTTTTCTTCTTCATTCCAGCACTCCTCTTTCACACACTCCTTCACATCTAGATAACAACTTAAACGTTCATTATTCCATTATTAACCTCCTTATACATGGACAGGCGTATTGAATATCCTCCAGAAACATTAATATTCCTTAGTAAAAAAGAAGAATATACCCTGACATACACAATTATTTCCTTCAGATCACACTCTGTGATATTTACCTCAGTTTGAAAGAGAGAGAGAGAGAGAGAGAGAGAGAGAGAGAGAGAGAGAGAGAGAGAGAGACAGACAGACAGACAGGCAGACAGAGGTAGAGACAGAGATAGAAATAGAGATAGAGACAGACAGACAGAAACAAAGACAGACGGACAGAACAAAAGACAGAGGCAGAGAGACAGAAGCACACACACACACACACACACACACACACACACACACACACACACATATACAACCAACCCATCATCCCAGTTCAATGGCCTCACTAAAATATACGAAAGTCAACAATCACCCATTATTAATACTCACGCCACCTCCCTATTGATCCCTTCCTAACCCAATAACCCCCATTTGCCAGGGTAATGGGTTAATGGGGTCTAATTACCTAACTTTTTTTTAACAATGAAAATATATTGCAGAAATTGGGACAATAGTACTGTGTGTTTACTCCTATCACTCTAACTTGGCCTAAAACTGCCATCTTTCCATGTTGAATGCTGAGCTTTAGCGATAGAACAGCGCTAGGATATGGTGCCAGTCACGAAGAAGAGCTATGGAAAGGATTATCTTATTCTGCCACTGAGTTACGTGAAATAAGCTACAGAAGGACGAATATGTGTGCCAAGTTAAAGGGCTATAGGTGATGGGTGAGTTATTTATTTTTCTGTGTGTTTGTGGGTTTCATTGACACAGGGGAGAAAGGCAGACGATTTTTTTTTAAAATTATTTTTAAGATTATATTAAAATTTCACATGAACCTCCATTTCTAACCTCAACTACCCCGTTCCTAATCCCAATCCCTAATCTAAACCCAAATTCGCTGCGTTCCTAACTTCACCAAGTTCCTAACCCCGCCTTGCAAGTGTGTTCTGCATCAAACATTTATATTTTGCCAGGAGACACTGGGATGGTTGGGTGTATGAGCGTAGGGGATTTGAACTCTCTCTCTCTCTCTCTCTCTCTCTCTCTCTCTCTCTCTCTCTCTCTTATCTATCTATCATTTCTCACTTCAACGCTTTCTTCCTGCTTCCCTGAATTTTCTTTTATCTCCATGACTTTTCCTTCTCTCTCTCTCTCTCTCTCTCTCTCTCTCACACACACACACACACACACACACACACACACACACACACAGACACACACAGACACACACAAAAATGGGTTGAATTGGGTTGGTTTGGTCTGGTGAGTTGAGATAGGTAGGTTAACAGAAGCAGAGAGAAAAAGAGAAGCATATGAGAGGAGAAAAGAGAAGAGGGGAGAAGGGAAGAGGAGGAGAAGAAAAGAAAAACAAAACCAGAAATTCACGGAATGGAGAGAAAAGGAGAGAAGAGAAGAGAAGGAAAGGGAGAGGAAGGGAATGGAAGGGGAGGGAAGGGAAGGGAAGGGAAGGGAAGGGAAGGGATGGATAGGGTATGGGAGGGTAAGGGAGGGAAGGGAAGGGATACATAGGGTAGGGGAGGGTAGGGGAGGGAAGGGAAGGGAAGAGAAGAAGAGAAAATAATCGAAAGAAAAAGAAGAGGACAAAAGGAATCAATACTCGTTCATCGGCAGTCTCTTCGCTGAACACAAGACCAATCCATCTTGAGAGACAGCCCCGCCTTTCGGCTTGAGCTGTCACTCTGATGGCTGTCTGATGGACTATGCGCTTATGGGGAGAGAGAGAGAGAGAGAGAGAGAGAGAGAGAGAGAGAGAAAGGAGAGAAGGAATTAGGGGAGGAAAAATGGAAGGAAAGAAGGAATCAAGCAAGCAAGCAAGATGAAGCAATGAGGAATTAAAGGAGACAGGATGGAAGAAAGGAAAGAAGGAAGGAAGGAAGGAATCAAGCGAGCAAGGAAGAGGAAGCAAGGAAGGAAGGAATCAAGCGAGCAAGGAAGAGGAAGCAACGAAGGAATTAAAGGAGACAGGAAGGAAGGAAGGAAAGAGAGAAGAAAAGAATTAACACACACACGCACACACACACACACACACACACACACACACATATATATATATATATATATATATATATATATATATATATATATATATATATATATATATATATATATATATATATATATATATATATTTACACACACACACACACACATTGAACAAATTTTTTTATCACTTTTATAGATTTTTACAGCCATGTGCAAAAAAATAGAATAATATATAAAGCAGGTACAATTAACAGAAATGATGATTGGCAGGTATTTTTGCACACACCTGTCTTAAATAACGATAATATTTATTATGTGCAATACATTTTGACACATACTGTATATTGAGGTTAGTTAGGCTTTATTTTTGCTACTAATACTGTTACTGCTGCTACTTTACTACTACTACTGCTACTGCTTCTACTACTATTAGTACTACTACTACTACTAGTACTACTACTTCTGCTACTTCTCCTGTTGCTGCTATTACTCCTAGTACTACTGCTACTTCTGTTGTTGTTACTACTACTACTACTACTATCACAACAATTACTACTACTATTACTACAACCACTACTATTAATACTAGCGTACTACTACTGCTTCTCTTGTTTTTGCTGGCACTACTACGACTCCTGCTCCCCTTCTACTAGAACTACTACTACTACTATTACTACTATTGCCACCATCACCAGAGCCTCTAACATTAATAGTATGTGAAATACCGACCCCATGGAGGAGCCACGGAAGGGGGCGCTTCACCAACCCCATGAAGGGAGAACGGGGAGGCGTGCAGAGCACTAGAGGGGTCCCGGGCAGGCGGTACTATATCCCTTGCCAACATGCGCCCCTCTTCCTCTCAGACAAACCTAACGAGAGGTACGCAGTGCTGGTACACTAATCTCCTAGCTTTATGTTTTGAGCATGTATTGTTTCAAATGCTGTAATTGATTGTGTGTGAAGATTATTTTTTGGATTCCTCAAACGTAAACCATATTCGGGCTTATTATAGTAAGAATTAAAAGAAGTATTCACATCTAATAATTGAAAGCTTCATAAAATACAATTAAAACTCTCATAAGAATCATTTTAATCTCTTTTCACTGTCTTTTTTCATCTCGCAGATCAGTGGCAAGACAGTGACCTAAATAAACTTACGTTTTAACAATCTCTATGTTGTCAACACCTAACTGAATACAGTGCGAGTAAGGGCTTTTCCCTAAAAAAAAATGCACTTTGTTTTATCATTATTAATTTTCAGCTTTAATGTGTCTATACCATAGCAAAACCTTGCACATAATTTGTTCATGTTTGCAACTAATTTCGAAAGAAACACTACGTCATCAGCGGAAGCTAAAATATTTACTTTAGTTATACCTAAAGAGCAGCCGTAATTCATTCTACTAATGTCGGATAAGACAGAATCAATGTATTGCTTAAACAAAACGGAGACAGGACACCTCCCTGTCTCGCACCATGTTCCATACAAACGTACTTGCCCTGACCTCCCTGCCACTTCATGTTTGCCATCTGATTGCGAAGATAATGCATTGTGAGAAAAATGAGATCCAATGGGATTTGCTTATCTATATATAAGTTTTTTACCTAGGATAAAATGGTTGACTCGATCGAATGCTTTAAATAGGTCAACAAATGTTAGAATACCTTTACTTCTGGTAGCTGTATATGTATGAATAATTTCCTTCACTATGAAACATGCATCAGTCGTGGATATGTCCTTTCGAAAACCAAACTGTCTTTCATTTAGCTTTATTTTTTTCTTCTAATGTATCCAAAAGAAGGATCTCTAACAGCTTTAATAAACATGATGACTGCATAATCGGCCTGTAATTGCTAGAGTCGCTAGTACTTTTATTGCTGCTTTTAAAAAAGGTGTAATGTTACCATTCTGTAATTCAGGTGGTATATAGCAATGTGATAAGCATCTGTTAAATAAATGAGACAAGTTTTGTAGAAAATCCTCGGATGCATTTTTCAGAAAGACAGAATGAATACCGCCATGCCCACCCCATGATTGAGCCGCGCTATCATTTTCCTCAGTCACAGAGGAGACTGTTGTATACATCCTGCCTTTGCACCACCACGCCACGCATCTCTGAAGTAGTTCATAAATTCGAACCTGCTCTCATTATCTTGCTCTGGCAGAGACAGTAAATACTTAGTTGTAAACATTTCAAGTATATCATAAGTGTTGTCTTTTCCATCAATTATAGTAACTCCTTTGCTTTTATCTTTACCACGCGTCACTTCTGACCAAAGCTGTCTTATATCACAATTTATAAATTTCTCTTTTATTGAGTTACATATCTCTGTGTGTTCGTCCAATCTGCAAGCTTTCAAAACATTCTTAAATTCCCTTTGCGGCTGTACCATATCATTATGTTCATCTGTACCATGTACTTTACCTAATGCAACCCAAAGTAGGAAACGCTCTCTGGCCACATAGTGCAAATGTTTTACTCGACGATTCCACCCAGGAATAATTTTTGTATTTGTTTAATTTAACTCTTTCTTGCTTGTAATTTTCTGTCACAACCGGAATGGTGGAGCATATCAACTCGTATAGGTATTTAATAGTACGAACATGATCTTTGTTTCTGCATTCAGTATTGCTACATTGCCACACTGCATTATTGCAAAAATAGCGTAATTTCTCATCTACCCGAAGAGATATACTTTGCAGTTCGTATTTATTTGATTTATCCCATGCAATAAACTTTGAGCTGTTATGTTCCTTTTCCTCTGACCAGCTACTTTCTGCAGTGACTGTTGGATGTTTTATATTATAGCATACTAGGTCAAAACATAGTGGTAAATGGTCTGAGCCAGTAATGTGTTCGAGCACTTGTATATTTGCCACATTAATCTTGTCATGCTGTCTTCCAGTAACATGGTCCAGCCATCTACACAGAGTTACCATAACCAACACATGTAAATGTATCATTTTTTGGCATGTTAACATCAAAGCATGTTAGAACATTTGCTTGCATAAAATTTTTAAAAGTACGCCAGGCTCGTCCCCAATGAGGATCGGCATTGAACTCTCCCACAAAATATACGGTATCATATTGACATTCTAGTAATATGGCCTCTAACTCCGAAAGTGTCCGCAGATATTGCTCAAGGGTGGCCACTTCCCATATATCATTGTTCAGGTAAACGTTTAATGCTCTATAATCTACGTACAATCCCTTACCTCGAATCCGACATCAGTATAATCATACTGACAAGATGGTACACAGACAAACGCAAACCAGCTCGTGGCAAGGAGGGTCGGGTATGGTGGGTAGGACGTCCGTGTTAACTCCTGCCAGGGGGGTAACTTTTCCCTTCCTTTTCTCCCTCCTCTCTCCGTTCTCCTTCCTATTCCTTTCCTTTTTGTTTCCGCCGCCTCCTCCCACGCCCACTTCTCCAAGGCCTCAACGCCCGTGGTCTGCATGGAGTGCGTTGATACAGCGTTATATGTGTCAGGGTTCTCTCCTAGTGGCCAGCATCCACATACCCTGGCTATGCGTAAGAACCATCGTTTGTCTGTGTGGATGGATGGATGGATGGATGGGAAAACAGATAAATACATAGATAAATAGATAAATAGATAGAGGTTGACAGACACAAAAATAATTCTCGTAGACGGTATGATACGGACTGACAGATACAGAGACAGAGACAAGGACAATGACAGAAAGATACAGATGCACAGACAGACAGAGACAAACATAAATAGGTAGGAAGACGAACAGACAGACAGACAGACAAAAAATGAAAAGACAGGTACATAGAAACAGAGAAATACAAAGGCAGGGGCAGATACAGAGACAGGTGCACAGACAGACAGACAAAAATAAGCCGATAGAAAGACAGACAAAGAAATAAATAGAAAGACAGGAAGATAGACACATAACCTGTTAGCAAGATATTCAGTGAGAAAGAGAGTAACAGAGACAGAGACAGACAGACAGAGAGACAGAAAAGAAATACACAAACTGAAGGTCTACCAAGCAAAAAAACTGATCTTTATTGAATTCTGCTCAGAAAAATTGTGTCATTATTAAATAAATCATTCATTACGACAGCGTCTCTATTTACACTGTTTACACTTTGCACTATTTACACTACACTACGCTGTTTACTCTACATATTTTACACAATTTACACTCTTTTTTACACCCCAGGTCGCTCTAACAAGGCCACATTCATCTTCAAACAGTGCAATTGGGTAGTTTTTGTTTGGAGGGGAAAGGTAGCATCATTCCACCTTCCATTTGACTCACGCTGTCGGTGGAAAACTTATAGAGTTATTCTGACGTACAGGCATGTGCAAAAACTAGCTAACAATCCTCTACCAGCATGTTCCTCTGTCTCTACTCATCTACCTGCCTGTCTACCTGCTTACCTGTCTGTTTATCTGTCTACCCGTTTATCTACCTACCAATCAATTTATCTGTCTGTCTGTTTGACCTATGTTTTTATTTTCTTTCTATTTCCCTCTTCTCTCTCTCCCTCCTACCTTCGTGTCAAAGAACCTTAAGATCATCTCTCTCTCTCTCTCTCTCTCTCTCTCTCTTTTCTAGCTACAATTTTCCTCTCCTGTTTCCAACCTTTAACATATTCCCTCATGTCGTTTCAATATTTTTCTGTGTGTGTGTGTGTGTGTGTGTGTGTGTGTGTGTGTGTGTGTGTAGGAACCTTAACGTCATCCAGTGCCCCATTTCCCTAGCAAGCCGGCCAGAGAATTAAGACCAATATAAGTGAATTTCCTGAGACAGAGAAGGACGGGACCTGACAGTACACTAGATTTTACTACGCCAAACTAACTTAACTTACATCTAACCTACCCCTCCTAACCCTGCCCTAACTAACCTCAGATATTCTAACTTAACCTAACCTAACCTCATTCAACTTCATTCAACATGACTTCACCGAATCCAGCCATAGCCTAACCTAATTTAACTTCTATTTCATTTTAAGCTAACTAATCTTTAGCAGTTCTGCCCTAATTTATGCTAATCTCAACTGACTTACCCTAACTTAATCTAACCTAACTTAACCCAACCTTACCCTACCCTACCCTAATGTAACCTACCTTATCCAGTTTAAATTAGCTTGACCTAACCTACCCACCCCTACCCTACCCCCACCTCACCTCATTTAACCTAACTCAGTCAAAGCTAACATAATCTAATCTATACTAAGCCTATCCTAATCTACCCTAACAACCTTACCTAACCCATCCTAAATGATCCTAATCCAGCCAAATCTAACCAAACCTTACCTCATCTAACCAAACGTAACCGACTCTGAACTAATCCAATCCAATCTTATCCTAACCTCAGTTCATCTTAATCTAAACTAATCTGGCAAAATCTAAGCACATGTCAGAACTCATCCTAACCTAATCTAACCTAACCTAACTTGTCTATCTTTTTATGCTGGTCTGAGATAATAGAAACCATGCAATAAAGTGGACACAAAATAGGAATTCAAATAACTGCAGTCCTACTGGCTTATAGGATTGGGTGAAGAAGCACTGTGGAATATTTATATGCTAGCCATAATCGCCCTCGTTCGTCCAAAACCAATAATAAAGAGAATGTAGGATAATTGCAGTCCTCTTTCCTTATGAGTGAAACGTAGATCTTGACAATGGAAATATGTCATAATTACTATTTTCCCAAAATGAATAGGAAAATGGCTACACAATACAAAAAGATTGGTAAAATATCATTAATACACCTGTTGGATTATATGAATAAAAAAATGCAAAGAAAACTGAAGGCATAACCATTCTCTTGAAACTCATTTTTCATTTACCTGGCTGATATTGTGTCAAACTATCGTTAATGTCGATATCGTAACGGGAACACATAGTAGTTAGTTGACGTTCATTGTGCCCCATTACTAGGAAAAGGTTTTGCTGAGATATTTTCTTACCGTGTGTGTGTGTGTGTGTGTGTGTGTGTGTGTGTGTGTGTGTGTGTTAATGCTACCGGTACCAATTTATCCACTTACTGTATCTTGCTGAAGATAGTATTGTTGATTACTCGTCCCCGCCCCGGAGGGGCCCGGGGACGGGTATTGCATTCACTAGGTTTGTCTGTTTGTCTGTCTGTCTGTCTGTTAACAACTTTATGCAAAACCTGCTGGTGTGATTTTGACTAAAATTACAGGGATGATGGGCTATGGCCTTCTGATCACCTGATTAAGTTTGGGGCCAAATTGGGCCAAGGCACAGGCTGTAGGCCAATATAATGTAAAAAAATAAATAAATAAAAAATCGTTTTCTCGCCATAACTAATTTCAAATTCGTCATATCGACATGAAACAAAAACCTAAAGGTGCATCTTTCAAATCTGCACCCTATAACATGCCGCATTAAAGCAGGGAGGTCACCCTCAGTACTTTTTTTTTTTTTTTTTTTTTTTTTAATCGAGGCGAAGATACACTGGACAGATTGGTGATGACTGGCTGAATGCAACATTACTTCATAAACTATTTACTCGTTAGCATTACTAATTGACAACATATATCTGAGGGGGAAATTTAGGATAGTAAATGTTATTCTGACATGTTGCATTCAGCCAATCATCAACAACCTGTCGAGTGCATCTTCGCCTCAAAAAAAAAAAAAAAAAAAAAAAGCAGTATAGTGATAGGGAGGTCAGCATCAGGTGGGTCGGGCCTAAAATTTCAAGTAGGCATAAAATCGTAAATTTTCACCTAATTTACTCCAAATTTGATATCAGACATCTTAGACTAGATACCCTGTTGTGTTTATACGTCAGCACTAAAACGACTGCCTGAGACGAGTTTGCTGTGCCTTGGCACCACCTTATCTTATTATTGTTACTATACTTTCTTACTCAGTGCTTAGTTTTTGCAAGTAAAAAGTGATAAGAAATAGTCGTTTCAGAGATTATTAATTGCTGTTGCTACCAATTTTTCTCCTTCTCATGCACAATCTCATTTTGAAAATTGTTAGCATATTTTTGCAGCCTACCTCGCGCTTCGTTTATACTAGTAATGATCTATGAATGATACTCGACTCCTAGTTTACTGAGTCCCGTTATTTTTAATGGATCTACTTGATGTAATGGTGTTATGAGTGTTTTTCTTTATTTTTCGTTGACTCAAAGACACAATTTCTTTGATGTACAGTTATAATCAGTTATATGCACGTCTTGGATTCAAAACACACGAAGCAAGATTAAAACCACTCAAACTCATCTTGAATTTTAGTGGATAAATTTATCAAGACACAAAGTCTTTGAGACAGATTTCAGAAAGTTTTGAGACTTTTCAGACATGTAAAGGAACTGATAATCAAATATAGTTGAATATTATATCATCATTCAAATTTAAACACTCTCCTTGTTGAATCTCACTACAATGACTTTTTGTTGTTGAGTTACAAAGAAGAAAAATTAGAATTAAGATGCCAAAACTGAAGACCTCATTGCTAAAAAACATGATAGTCCTTCCTTCGTGCATTATAGAACATGTATCATAATCTAATCTTCCTGTCTTGACATCATTTAAAAGAGAAGTCTAAACCCCCACCCTTTATTAATATGGCGGCTAGTGTTTATCCTGACACTTGAACACTTACTGTAGATGACTAAACTTCATTACACCGTTATTGATTACATGCTCCATCTTTGGTGAGTGCTAGTAATGTGATCTTCAGTGCCACTGTGTTGATAATAATGTGAACAGGTAGCGGATCGAAGTTCGCTATGCCTTCATTATTGCAAAAGTTTCATGTTGAATACTGTGTGTGTGTGTGTGTGTGTGTGTGTGTGTGTGTGTGTGCCGCTCCTGAGACCTGGACAAAACGATAATTGCTTCATGGTTCAATAAGATTTATAAGAACGTAACTTCTTATAGAATGTTACCAATATTATCTGCTTTGCCTTACTGCTGACCATGAGACACATAAGTTACTGATTTCATTATGCCTTTACTATTATCAAACCGCATCAATGTAAACAGCTAGTATTTTTAGTTTCAGTGTCTTAATTTTGTGTTCTGAATGAACCTAAAATCGTAACTGCTTGAAAAGTCATACTGCGATTTATAGTCTGCTGTGTGATACTACAGTCAAATTTCCTCCTTGTAAATTGCTGATAATTGCATTTCATTAAATTTTTGTTCACTCTGAAACATTACATACTGAAACTGCATAATAACTGGTTTTGTTACTAAAGAGAGACTGCATCCTTGTTGACTATTTTTACTAAAACAGAACATCTGGTTCATGCTGATTCTAAAATAATAACATAATCCCCTGAACATTTATAATACCTCATTATTACGAAACAGCATCATTATGACAAAAAAGCCTTTACAACAACCTTTACTGTAACAACACTGATTCTGAAATGGGAACATACCGGGTAATTACAACTGTATGAAATTCTGTGTTGTTTATTAACACCAAAGTACATCCTTTTCAAATTCACTCACCAGATATTAAATAGTGTCTGTATTGATTCTGAAAAGTTAATAAAACTGTAATCAACAGAGTCCCTTCTGCATCAGCACTACCAAACTAAGACCTTGTTAACTGCTAGTGTTGTGAACTTGATTTTGTGTTTTCTTTTCCTTCTTCATTCCAGCACTCCTCTTTCACACACTCCTTCACATCTAGATAACAACTTAAACGTTCATTATTCCATTATTAACCTCCTTATACATGGACAGGCGTATTGAATATCCTCCAGAAACATTAATATTCCTCAGTAAAAAAGAATATACCCTGACATACACAATTATTTTCTTCAGATCATACTCTGTGATATATACCTCAGTTTGAAAGAGAGAGAGAGAGAGAGAGAGAGAGAGAGAGACAGACAGACAGACAGACAGACAAACAGACAGAGGTAGACAGAGAAAGAGATAGAGATAGAGACAGAGACAGACAGACAGAGACAAGAGACAGAAACAAAGACAGACAGCACAAAAGACAGAGGCAGAGAGACAGAAGTACACACACACACACACACACACACACACACACACACACACACACACACACACACACACAACCAACCCATCATCCCAGTTCAATGACCTAACTAAAATATACGAAAGTCAACAATCACCCATTATTAATACTCACGCCACCTCCCTATTGATCCCTTCCTAACCCATTAACCCCCATTTGCCAGGGTAATGGGCTAATGGTGTCTAATTACCTAACTTTTTTTTAACAATGAAAATATATTCCAGAAATTGAGACAATAGTACTGTGTGTTTACTCCTATCACTCTAACTTGGCCTAAAACTGCCATCTTTCCATGTTGAATGCTGAGCTTTAGCGATAGAACAGCGCTAGGATATGGTGCCAGTCACGAAGAAGAGCTATGGAAAGGATTATCTCATTCTGTCACAGAGTTACGTGAAATAAGCTACAGGAGGACGAATATGTTTGCCAAATCAAAGAGTTATAGGCGATGGGTGAGTTATTTATTTTTCTGTGTGTTTGTGGGTTTCATTGACACAGGGAAGAAAGGCAGACGATTTTTTTTTTTTTTTTTTAGGTTATATTAAAATTTCACATGAACCTCCATTTCTAACCTCAACTACCCCGTTCCTAATCCCAATCCCTAATCTAAGCCCAAATTCGCTCCGTTTCTAACTTCACCACGTTCCTAACCCCGCCTTGCAAGTGTGTTCCGCATAAAACATTGATAATTTACCAGGAGACATTGTGAGATGGTTGGGTGTATGAGCGTAGGGGATTTGAACTCTCTCTCTCTCTCTCTCTCTCTCTCTCTCTCTCTCTCTCATACACCCACCCACCCACCCACCCACCCACACACACACACACACACATACACAAATGGGCTGAATTTTTTTGGTTTGCCTTGGTGATTTGAGATAAGGTAGGTCAATAGAAGCAGAGAGAAAAACAGAAGAGAGAAGCATATAAAAGTGAGGAGAAATGAGAAGAGGGAAGAAGACTGGAGAAGGGAAGAGAAGAGGAGCAGAAAAACAAAAACAGAGATGCAAGGAAAAGAGAGGAAAGGAGAAAAGAAAAGAGAGGAGAAGAAACTGTGATGGGAAGGGAAGGGAAAGGAAAGGGAGGGAAGGGGAAGGTGGGGAGGGATGGGAAGGGTTTTTTTTTTTTTCTTTTTTTGCCTATCCACCATTGGGCCCGAAGTCCCTGATGACTGAGGCAAATATATATATGTTTAGACACACACACACACACACACATATATATATATATATATATATATATATATATATATATATATATATATATATATACGATAAGAACAATAACCATATAGTAAAAAAATTCACAGCACTCTGATCAGTCCGGTCTCTCTCAAGAAAGCCATCAATTTATCAGTCATAACAATTGTCCCATCACCCAGGATGGTGGAAAGGGTGAAGGGAATGTCTGCTGCTTCGCGCAATTTATAAGTGAAGCACGTTCACGAATAAATCGCCGACAGCGCACGATGAGGAAAGGAAAGGAAGTGAAGGGAAGGAAAGGGTAAGGGAGAGAAGGGTAGGGGAAGGAAGAGAACACAAGAGAGAGAAAAAAAAAAGGGAGAGAAGAGAGAAGAGGAATCTATACTTGTCAATCGGCAGTGTGTCTGTTCGCTGAACACAAGACCAATCCATTTTGAGAGACAGTCCTGCCTTTTGGTCTGAGCTGTCACTCTGATGGCTGTCTGATGGTCTAGGCGCTTATGGGGAGAGAGAGAGAGAGAGAGAGAGAGAGAGAGAGAGAGGATGGGGAGGAAGGAAGGATGGAAGGAATTAGGGGAGGAAGAAAGGAAGGAAGGAAGGAATCAAGCAAGCATGCAAAAGGAAGCAAGGAAGGGATTAAAGGGGACAAGAAGGAAGGAAAGAAGGAAGGAAGGAAGGAAAGAAGAAAGAAGGTGAGATAAGAGGCAGAGTGAAATGAAGGACAAATGGATGAGGACGAAGGAAAGCCAGAGAGAGAGAGAGAGAGAGAGAGAGAGAGAGAGAGAGACGGGGGGGTGAACTTTCGAATACAGCAGGAAAGAGTGAGAAATAAGAATAGAAAGAAAAAAATGACATTAAGAAAACAGAAGAAAATGAAAGAAGGAGGAGGAAGAATCTTAAGTAAGCTGAGAAGGAACTGTGAGAGAAAGAAGGAAGAAAGAAGAGATAGGAAACGAAGGAGGCGAAAGAGACGGAGAAGAAAGGAGAAAGGAAGCTGAGAAAAGGAGAGGAAGAAAAAGACGACCGAAGAGAATAAGGAAGGAAGAGGAGAAGGAAGAGGGAGGAGAATCGGAAATCATGGATGAGGAGGAGGAGGAGGAGAAGGAGAAGGAGGGGGAGATCAAAGCTGGAGGAAGCGATGGAGGGGGAGAGGGAGACGGGAGGTGGAGAGATGGACGATAACTGAAGCGAAATTGATGAGAGGGGGAAGATGGCGATGGCGAGAGAGAGAAAGAGAGAGAGAATTGGGCTCGTCTGAATGGAAAGGAGGCGTTGGGGGTAAACCGTAAAGTACAAGGAATGTCAAGGGAGGTTGAGAGAGAGAGAGAGAGAGAGAGAGAGAGATGCCCTTTAATTCAGAGGTCAGACCAGGTCCTTTGGCAATACTGTGATTGAATTCCAGATACAGGTATATACAGGTGTGTGTGTGTGTGTGTGTGTGTGTGTGTGTGTGTGTGTGTGTGTGTGTGTGTGTGTGTGTGTGTGTGTGTTTGTTTGTTCTTACCTAATTGTATCTTTACAGGAATGAGTCAAGCTCGTACTGTCCCGTGTCTTGAACTATTTTTATCGTACATATCCTTGAATTTATGAACTGTTTTGGCATACACTACTTCATTCGGTAGTGCATTCCATTGATCAAGTGCCCTATTTGGGAAATTAAATTTCCTTACGTCTTTATCGCCTCTCTTTTTATGCAATTTTTTGCAGTGTCTTCTTGCTGATGCTTCCCCATAGGTTATGTAATCGTTTATGTCTACTTTCTCCTTCCTTGATATGCATTTGTATAGCGTAATCATGTCTCCTATTTTCCTTCAGTAGTGTATGTAGATTCAGTTTTTCTAGTCTTACTTCGTAGCTTAGATCCCTTAAGCTTGGTACTCATCTTGTAGCGGCCCTTTGAACTTTTTCAATCTTATCTATGTGTTTTTTGAGATGAGGACTCCAGACTACTGATGAATAATGTTATTATCTTTCTTAGCATGTTTTCATTTTATGTATGTGAATGCTATTCTCATATTTGCAAGCAGTGTTTACGTCAAGAGTGAGAGCAATGGAAATGAGTTACTTGAGAGGAGCATGTGGAGTGACGTGGAGGGACAGGTTGACAAAAGAAGAAGTGAAGGAACGCTGTGGGGTGGATGTGGATGTGGTTGAAAAGATTAGGAGAAATACACTGAGGTGGTTTGGACATGTGAAGAGAATGGAGAATGAAAGACTGACTAAGAGGGTGTATGTAGGTGAGGTGGAGGGAGGGAGAGGGAGAGGTAGACCGAGGATGAAGTGGAGGGATGGAGTTGAGAGGTATATGAAGGAGGGGGGGGGAGTTGGGGGGATGGTAGTCAAATGGTGGGTGACAGAGCGACTTGGAGGCGTTGTTGTCACAAAAAGGACTTTGTAGTTACTTGTAGAGAAGTTATATATATATATATATATATATATATATATATATATATATATATATATATATATATATATATATATATATATATATATATATTGAACTTGTGGAAGAGCGGTTGTTATACTTGAGTAGTTTTGTAAGTAGAAAATCTTGGTTTCCTTTTGTCATTCAATGACAGGAGAGGCAAACAATAGTATGGGACTATTTTTATTTGTCTTGGAATATTAACAAAGTCTCTCACACACGAGTGAAGTATAAGTAGTCCCGCTAGCTACCTCCCTGTCTCGCTCTCTCTCTCTCTCCCTTCCAAGTTGCTAAGCCTTTCTCCCTCCTACCTGCCGATTCTATGGCCTCTCTCCTTCTGAGCTCTCTTTCCTAAATTCTGGTGAAACAGGGGTCGTGTCACGTGTGTTACACTGTGGTTGGAAAGTTCCAGAAACCTGTGTGTGAGTATGTGTGTATGTCACTAGGCTTTGTTCCCCTGCTATCTCGCTGACAAACTACCTGCATCATCTCCTGACATTGCTACTTCCTAATCTGTCATCAGCTTTTCCTCAGTTAACTTGCAAGATCATTTCCCTTTACCAGGCTCGCATAGAGCTGTCTCTCTGTCTATTTATCTACCTATCTATTATGATTTGTAAATATAATATGGACTCATAATATTGTGTCTGCGGCCACCCTTTGCGGGATTAGGGCGTCGGGCTATAGATAGATAGATAGATAGTTTACGTGTTCCGTACCTTTTCACTGATGTGGTCAGCCAGAAATAGTCTGTTATTGATGTGTGTAGGGTTTTGCTTCCTAACTTATAATCCCAATCAGGTCTTTTTCCACTTTTACCAAACTTGATTACATGACACTTGTCCACATTGAATTCCATTTGCCATTTATTGCTCCATTCACGAAGTTTATTTAATTCTTCTTGTATCTCTTTACATAAGTCTGTGCTAGTAATTCTCCGTTGTATTTTTGCATCATCAGCAAACATATTTAGATAGCTTTCATTTCCAATGTTACTGTCTATGCCATTTATATACACTAAAAACAAAACTGGTGCCAGCACTGAGCCCTGTGGAGCTCCGCTAGTCACTTCTCCCCATGATGAGTAATTTCCCCCTAGTACTGTTCTTATTTCCTTTTTTTTATTATTATTATTTTTTTTAAAGAAAATCTTGCATCCTTGGATTCCTCCTTGATGGTACAGATTCCATAAAAGTCTTTGGTGTAGTACTCTGTCAAATGCTTTCTTGAAATCTAAATAGGTACTGGCCACCCAACCTTCTCTGTTCTGTAATGTTTCTGTTACTCAGTCGGTAGAGAGGTGGCCTGCAGTCTTACCGGACCCATGTTCAAAATTCTTGCTGGGGCTGGGAGCAGTTTAGGGATTTGAATGTAATAAATGCAGACATTAGTGATCTACCAGCAGCCCCACCGACGTGTCATAAAAATACCCCCCCCCCTAATACCAATACACCAGTCCTGTATGAGACAGCCCTAGCATGTATTCAGTATGGACGGTGGGTGTTAGCGCCGAAGTGGTGACATATAGAGGTGTGTGGTATGTAGGAGGACTACTGGGCCTTGAGTGCAGGCTGTGAAGCCTATGCCCAGAGTCGGACATATAAAAAGAAAAAAAAAATGGTAACACATGATTTTCCCATTCTCAAACCAAACTGTCTTTCTGTTCTCATATTGTGTTCTTCTAGATGATTTACCCAAACTTTTCTTATCAGCTTTTCTAATACCTTGCTTACAACACTGGTTAGTGATACTGGTCGGTAGTTGTGTGGATTTTGTCTATGCCTTTTCTTGAATAAGGGAACAATGTTTGCTTTCTTCCAAATATCAGGTAGTTTGCCTTGTCCAAAGTATTCCTTGAAAATTAAAAATAATGGTTTATCTAACTCCTCTGCACATTCATGTAGCACCCAACATGAAATTTTATTCATTAGTCTAATTTACTTAGCTCCTCCTGTATTTCTTTTTCTGATATTTGTATACCTGGTAGTATGTGTGGGCATGCATGTTCTATATAATCCCTCTCAAAATTATTTTCTTCTGTAAAAACTGATTGGAAATTCTTATTTAGTGCTTCACAAATATCCTTCTCTTGTGTGTAGGTGATTCCCTCATCTGTAATGCATTTTATTTTATCTTTTACTTTGGATTTGCTTTGGATGTAGCTGTAAAATAGTTTCGGTTGATCACTACTTTTATTTACGATGTCCTCCTCAAACTGTTTTGGGGCTTCCCTCCTTATTCTTGTATAATCGTTTCTTGCCTCTTTATAGTAGTTATAAGCCCTTTCACTATTGTGTCTTCTGTATCTATTCCACAACAGATCCCTTTTTACTTTTGATTTTTTTTACATTCTCTATTAAACCATTTCTTCATTTTCTTTTCTGCTTCTTTGTGCCGTAGGATGTACTTCTGGACTCCTATTTCATTAAGTTCACAGAATTTTCTATACATAACATTTAAATCTTGTCCTCTAAGCTCTTTTTCCCAATCTATTTCTAAGAGGTATTTCTTTAGGTCATGATAGTTGCCCTTTTTGTAGTTAAGTCTCTTTTTGTAACTTTCATTACTAATTAACTATGTCATATGAAATCCTGATGTTGTAACTTAATACTGCTTATTTGCCGAATGGAGGGTGATACGTTATACTGTAAATATCATTTTCTTGCTTAGTAAATATAAGATCTAGTACTGATGGTATGTCAAGTCCTATTTTTCTGGTGCTTTCTTTTACATGTTGTGTTAGGTAAAACTCCTGCACAAGGTCCAGGAGCTTTAGTTCCCAACAGCTTTCCTGGCTTTTTATATCTTGAGTATTCCAATTTATATTTGTATTGAAATCACCAGTTTGTATAATTCTTTCAGATTTCTCCTCCATTCTATGTAGTAATGCTCTTAAATTTTGAATTGTTTTCTCTGTCAGGTCTTCATATTCACTTTTTTCTCAAATATTTGATCTGGGTGGCATGTATAAATTTGCCACAATTACTTTCCCTTCAGAAGTACTAATCTCTACTGCAATCAGTTCTACCTGTGAGGGTACATCTAGTGCCATTTCCTTGACCCGCAAATTTTTCTTTGTTATGATTATAATTCCTCCTCCTTTTTTTAAGTTCTTATCTCTTCTTCATATATGGTACTCCTCTAGGTTTAGTGTATCGTTTGATATCTTTGGTGTTAATTTTGTTTCAGTTAGGCAAACAATTTGTGTTTCTTTCTCTTTGATATAATCATTCATCTCTAGTAATTTAGATACCATTCCATCTACATTTGAGTACATCAACTTAATCATCTTGTTTTTATATACTCGTCATGACTTGCGCCTACTGCCTTTCTCCTTTTTATTCCCTCCTGTTTATGTACCACTTTCGAACCTGCAATCCAATTACTTTGTAAAAAAATGTGTATATCTTTTCCTCTGATCTTCCCTCGTTCTTCGTTTTTACCTCTTCCTTCTTCTCTTTTAGTATTCCAAGTTCCTCCTGAGTTAGGCATCTCTTTATCCATACATATTTGAAGTCCTCTTTTTCCATAAGTTTGTTTGCATTTTTCAGTATTTCCTCCACAGTGTTTACGTTTTGGAAGGTTACTTTCAGTGGCCTTGATTTATTTTTCTCTAATTTCCCCAGCCTTTTGTGTTCCTCTATGTCTTTACTACAGATTTCCTCTGACACTTCCTTCAATATGTTCATTACATTTCCCATCATCTTTTTGTCTCTCGAAATCTTGTTTCTTAGTTTTTCCTCCTCTATACCAGTGATTACTATAGATTTCTGTGTGTGTGTGTGTGTGTGTGTGTGTGTGTGTGTGTGTGTGTGATAGACAGACAGACAGACAGAGAGAGACAGAGAGAGACAGAGAAGCATGAAACCAGTGTGTGTGTGTGTGTGTGTGTGTGTGTGTGTGTGTGTGTGTGTGTGTGTGTGTGTGATAGACAGACAGACAGAGAGAGAGAGACAGAGAGAGACAGAGAAGCATGAAACCAGATTTTTCCCTATTTTTTTCTTACCTCAAGCAATATATTCTTCCTACTATCTTATACAGGACATCAGAGTCGGCAGAAAATTGGACAGAAAGTTCTACAGAAACTTAGACAAAAATAGGAAATTGGACAGTTAGACAGAAAATTGGATACAAAATTGGACAGAATATCATGCTAGCCTAGCAAAAATACAGAAATGTTTTGATAAGTGGATGCGAGTGGATTGTGTGGAGGTGGAAGGAGGGGATGATTTAGATTAAGGTGGAGGGATAGGGTGGAGGAGGAAGAATAGGTGGATTTAAGAGGAGGTGGAGGGACAGGGTGGAGGAGGAAGAAAAGGAGGTGGATTTAAGAGGAGGTCGAGGGATAGGGTGGAGGAGGAAGAGGAGATGGATTTAAAAGGAAGTGGAGGGATAGGATGGAGGAGGAAGAAGGGGTGGTGGATTTAAGAGGAGGTGGAGGGACTGAGTGGAGAAGTGTGTGGGAGTGGAGTGATGGGCTGAAGAGGAAGAGGAAATGGAGTAGGAGCAATGTGGAGTTTATGTGAGTAAGGTGGATGGAAGGAGGAGTGATCAGAACTAATACAGAATGGCAGAGTGGGAGAATATATGACAGTGAGACAGCTTAGACCAAAACAGACTGAGAGACAATGTGAATGAGAGTAGGGTAGTAGGAAGAGAGAGAGAGAGAGAGAGAGAGAGAGAGAGACGGTTGAAAACATGAAAAGGGGTATAGAAGAAAAAATACTCTTTCTCTCTCTCTCTCTCTCTCTCTCTCTCTCTCTCTCTCTCTCTCTCTCTCTCTCTCTCTCTGAGACGAGACAAGTATCAAAATCGATCACTCATCACACTGGTGTGTTCATATGTGGGGGTTTTATTATTATTATTATTTTTTTTTTTTTTTCTTTGAGCCGGAACTCATACCACGGCCAAGTTGTCGTCTGCCTATTTTTTTATTCTTACAGTCGTCATAATGTCCTCTTCAGGTTCAATTTATTTCCATGTGTCTTCCCGTCTCTCTCCCTCTTTTTCCTTCCTTCCTTTCTCCTTCTTTCCCTTCTCTTTTTTCTTCTCTCATTTTTTCTCTTTATTTTTTTTTTGGTCTCTTTCTCATTCCCTCTCTCCTTTCTTCCTTCCCTCACTTTTTACTCTCTCATTATCTCCTTCCTTCTTTCTTCCTTCTTTCTTCCTTCTTTCTTTCCTTCCTTTCGTCTCTCCCTCTGCCTTCTTCTCTCTCCATATTTCTCTCTTTATTATTCCTCCTTTACCTCCCTCCTTCCATCTCTTTCCCTCCTTCTTTCCTCTCCTCCTCCTTCCCTCCACCTCAAATGATCACATTAACCTAAATTGGCATCTCATTCCTCTCTCCAGCTATCCACCTCCCTCTCCTTTTGTCCCCTTCCTTCCTTCCGTCTTCCTTTCCTTCCTTCATTCATTCATTTTCTCTTCCCCTCTCTCTCCCTCTTTCCTTCCCCTCATCTTTCTTCATCTCTCACTCGTTCTTTCTCTTCGGTTCCCCCCCCCATCTCTCTGTCTCTCTCCAGTCCCAGATAAACAAATAGATATATAGATAGATAGATAGACAAACAGATATAGATAGTTATATAGGTACATACGCCATTCTAAGCAGTATAACTTAATCCAAAATTTTGCAGCATACATGACCCCCCTCACGGTCAGGACACCTCTAGGCCTGTATTATCTGTGTAACACCAGACGATTTTATTCAATTAAAAATGGGTCATAGGAGCCTGAGAGTGTTTATATTTATTCATTTGTTTATTTATGCTGTTTCCCAGGCCAGCTGGTGACTCGCTGAACTTCACAGTGTTCCCCTCCTCATTTGTGCTACCGACCAGTCTCGATTTATTTCGCCTCTCAATTTATTTTGCTTCTCTATAAGTTTATTTCCTTTATCCGTTTATTATTTCCGACAAGAAGAGTATGTTTTCGCCTCCTTTTTTTTGTTTGTTTGTTTGTATGTTTGTCTGTTAACAGAATTACTCAAGAAACTAAAAGAGTGATTTGGACCAAATTTGGTGGGTAGATAGCCAATGCCCCAGGGAACAATTGATTAATTTTGGGGACGGATCCGAATCGTACTACAGATTCTGGATCCGGAAAACACTTTTTGCGAAACTCTAATCAGCGATGAGAAAACCTGACCCATTAGGAAGAGTGGTTTGGACATTACTTTGCCCTTGTCGAAGAGATGCGCTCCACTGAGTGCCCCTGGAGATGTTTTGCTTCTTTCAATTTACTTTGCTTCTCCCTCAATTTAGTTTGCTTCTCTCTCAATTTGTTTCTCTTATCTATTTGTTTATCTCGTTTCTCTCAATTTATTTCGCATCTCTCAAATTATTTCGCTTCTCCCGGTTTACTTCGCCCCTCAATTTACTTCTCTCAATTTATTTTGCTTCTCTCTCAATTTACTTCGCTTCTGTTAATCTATTTCGCCACTCTCCCAATTTATTTCGCTTCTTTGTCAATTTCTTTCGTTTCTCTCTTGATTTATTTCGCTTCTCAGATAATTTGCTTTCTTCATTGTGGAGAAAAGGCTTCGGCGAGTTACTAGCACCTGTTCCTTGGCAATTTATTATCTTTAGTACAATGTGTGTGCATTCAAGTACTTGGGTAGTGTGATGAAGTGCGTGAAAGGGTACAGCAGGGAAGGAAGGGTCTTGGTTCACTGAAAGCAGTGATGAGAAATAGGGAGGTGAGTATGGAAGTTAAGAAGTCACTGCATGATAGTATTGTGATCACTACCCTGACGTATGGAAGCAAGGCGTGGACCTTGCAAGAGGGGAACAAG
>NC_137057.1:43299653-43354653 GCF_032717465.1 Coenobita brevimanus
GTTTTCTTGTGAATAAAGCAAAAAAAAAAAAACGCTATGTGAAGTTCAAGGAACGAAACTATAAATGAAGCAATATTAGCGAAGCACCAGAGAACTATAAAGGAAGCACGGTGAATTATAAACATATCCAGAATATAGGAAATGATCTTGTTGCTTGAGGAAATAAAGACAAATGGTGAAAATAAAATCCATCTTAAATAAAACACATAAGGGAAACGAGACAATGAAGTGTGAAAAGGGAGCACTAAAATGAAACCCTCCATCAGTCTACTCTCCCTTCTCCATTTTCATTCCAAGCTGACAGCCTTTCTTTGTATTCATCTCTCTGAAAGCTACATGACCTCTCCGAAGTTTTTCTGATATATATATTTTTTTTATGTTTCGAAGGTTTATCACGAACTGTTTCAAAATAAATGGATATATGAGGACAATGAAACTCCTACACATATCCTCACTTTTCCTCACTCGCTCAAACACACACACACACACACACACACACACACACACACACACACATTCAACAATGGCAATAAAATGTTCCGTGTGCAGTAATGAAATGGTCAGGAACCTTAAAAAACAACGAGTATATAGGCTTTGGAGACGTTTGTTTTCATCCTCCCTACTGAGTGACTGCTGTCTCTCTCTCTCTCTCTCTGTAAAAGACAAGACTGTTTGCACCATTATTAACAGTGAAATTTCTGTGTTGGTTAGGCTGTATTTGTTTTGAACCGAAATTTACGTGTAATAAACAACAGCCAGTACTAAAAGGTACGGTATAATATTCATGAGTGTGTGTGTGTGTGTGTGTGTGTGTGAAGTTAGGGGTTTACGCTATAATTCTGTTTAAAATTGTGTATTCTTGTATGTATCGGCATGTATGTTTGCTTCTGCATATTTTGTTTATTTGTGTGTGTGTGTGTGTGTAATTCACCGGGTCGGTCAGGATCACTTGATGATCGTGATCGTCAGCTTTTACCCTCCCGGAAGGGAGCTGAGAGCTCACATAGTCCGATCTAAGGGCAAGGCTGTGACCTTCACACACGCGTCCCCTTGCTCAAGGGGGACAGTAACCACCCACTTCGTCAGTGAAACTTTTCGCAACCTGAGCGAGGCGCGAACTCCCGTCCACCAGTTGGCAAGCGAGAGCGTTACCACTGCACCAGCGAGCGGTGTTTTTTAACTGTGGCGTAATGGATCCACTGTGTCAAAGCCAGTATACACACACACACACACACACACACACACTGTGAAGCCAAACTTCCCGTATTCAGCAGGGGATAAGTCATAAATGTCTCGTTCCGCGTGAAGCTTTGCGTGTTTGGTCACCCATGCTCGACTCTTGCTGGAGAGAGAGAGAGAGAGAGAGAGAGGTTACCTTATTCAGAAAGCGCAGCGCATTCCCATTCGCAGTAGATCCGAAAGGCACAAATTACCGAAACAGATTGCGCTGCTCGGATGCGTAATGTGACTGCTCTCTCTCTCTCTCTCTCTCTCTCTCTCTCTCTCTCTCTCTCAAGATGCCGATTCAACATTTTCAAGATCAAATTTACTTATATCCATCTAGCTTCCATTTTTTGGCACCCACTAGCGATTATTATTATTATTATTATTATTATTATTATTATTGTACAGTTTTGTTTACATGTGGACATCCTAACGTCAAACTTGGTAACTTCTCTCTTTTTTTTTTCTCCCCTTAATTTGGTGTTGAATTTCGTCCTCATGCAGCTTATTTCACATAGCTCAGTGGCAGAATAAGACAATACTAGGCTCTACAACATTCTCACAGC
Organism: Coenobita brevimanus; assembly: GCF_032717465.1. Lineage (NCBI taxonomy): Eukaryota > Metazoa > Arthropoda > Malacostraca > Decapoda > Coenobitidae > Coenobita > Coenobita brevimanus. Next base: position 43,301,444 of record NC_137057.1, read on the forward strand.
ACTTCTTCGTTACTGGCCTCGTATTCCAGTGTTAATCTCTTGCTACACCTCAGCCTTCAAGATGGAGAGACGGTAATTCTAAGACAAGTTAGAGTGAGAAGACTATATATTCAATGTCTCCTTCTCTTTCTTCCTTCCCCCTCTTCACCAAGACTCACCACCACTGCGCGTCGACTCCCCACACCACCGAATCAGCTTCTCATTTTACCTCTTTGGCACTAACTCAGCCTTTAATTTCCTATTCTATAATCACTATTCTAATGACTTTAATATATCCTTACAGTCTTACCCATGTTTTTTATTTTACAAAGATCGCCATTACAGCGACGAAATTTACTGTTTTTGTTACTCTCGCCTCGAAAACATACGGAATCACATTCATCACAGAAAATGGACCGAGCGCAAGAGAAAACGGGCTTCTTTTAGGGGTGACTAAGGAAGACTTTACGTCCATCTTCAAATAAAACGAGGAGTGTCTACATCAGAGGAATGGAAAGTGTGTGTGTGTGTGTGTGTGTGTGTGTGTGTGTGTGTCAGCTGCACTAAGCAACAACCCACTATAACACACTCGTGGGACGAAACACACCCACGGTGGAAAAGACTGTTAGATACCAATGACAGTAAACTGATTTGGAAGTCCATAAACTGGAAAGGAGGTGTTGATGACTATGCAGAACAGCCAACAGAGGAACAGTTTAAAACTCATTTTGAGGATTTATTTAAACCACCAAATATAGGAAATCTTGAAAATGAAGATGTAGGAAATGTTCCATATATACCCGTGTTAGATGTTCCTTTTTCATCCACTGAATTAGGCCAGGCATTAATGGCATGAATGTAAATAAAAGTTACAATGGACTGTTCCCAGGTATTGTAAAAAAGTTACCACTACCATGGCTAATATTTTTATTGACTATTTTTAACACAGTGTTCATTTGTGGAAGTTACCTGCTGATTTGGTGTTATAGCAAGTTAGTAGTGTTATTTAAATCTGGTAATCGTTTATTGTGCAGTAATTATAAAGAAATTAGCATTATGGACACGCTTGTCAAGATTTATGACATGCTTATACATCATAGGTTGAAATTGTGGTGTAGTGTGGATAAATGTCAAGCGGGTGCTCAAAAAGGCAGAGGTTGTACTGAACAGATTCTAAGCTTAAGATTGTTATGTGACTATGCATTGTACAAGAAAGTTAAGTTATATGTGTTTTTATAAATTTTAGTAAAGCTTATGACAGAGTCCCCCGGTCGAGGCTGATGGAGTGTGTGAAAGCATTAGGGTGTGGAGCTATAAAAAGGATATATGTGTGCACTAAGAATATTTTAAGGTCAGCAGTCATGGAATCATCTATCGGCGTTCGCCAGGGGACCCCGTCGAGTTGTTTGCTGTTTATTATATATGTTGATCAGATGGTACGGATGTTAAAGAATACAGTGGGAGTTGATGGTTTTTTAGGTAATCTGCACACTTTGTTGTTAATGGACGACACTGTCATACTAGCTACAAGTCGAGATATGTGTGAAAAGAAGCTTACTGTTGTCTGTCAGTTTTGCAGTGAAAGCGGTATGAAAATTAATGAGAAGAAAACAATTTTTTTTGTAATTAATGGGCAGGAGTGGGATAGGCGATCTTTGTCGAGTGGTGAAATAAGTGTAAATTATGTCCCGGAATATCTGTATCTGGGTACTTCGTTCACTGACTCAAGGAAAAACGAGTCAGTTGTGGCACGGCATGAAACTGCGTGTGAAGCAGTTGTGAATAAATTCTCGATATTTTGTGCAAGCAATACACAAATGCCATTTATATACAAAAGAATGGTATTTGATGCTACGGTGACGACATCATTATTGTATGGCTGTGAGTCGTGGCTGACGAACAGAACGAAGGCAATAGAAAAACAGTACAATAAACTCGTGAAGTGCCTACTGGGCGTTCGTAGAAACACAAGTATAAATCTGTGTATGGTGGAGGCAGGCATCCCCTCAGTGCAAGCAGTAATTGAGAAAAGGTCTAGTTTCATAAAGTCAAAACAGGATCATATAGACGTTGATGAGCCATTCTATTCTGTGTACCGTATACGCAGAGCCACGAATACTACCGGCGCTCGATTTCTGGACAGAAGTGTGAATACTGACACCGTGAACCCACTGGAAAAAATAATAGAGGACATACGTAGAAAGGCACAGGGTGCAACGAAGCTCACAAACTATGTTACGGACATGAACCCGACTATGACCGTGCACCAGATAGATACGACTAAAATATTTATCCCTGATTACAAACGTGGGGCATGTACTAGACCGCGTCTCATGCCTCATAACCTTAGAATGGAGGTGGGAAGTTGGAGCCGCACACCGCCGGAACAACGTGTATGTCAGTGTGATGGTAGTTCTATTCAGAGTGAGAAACATGTGTTGACTGATTGCTCATTGTCTTCCCAGTGTCGTGAGAGGTATCCAATGTTGAATTTTTCTGATATCAGTGATTTATTCAATGAGAGAACTCATTTATACGAATTGTGTAGTTTTGTATACGAGGTACTTCATATTTATACGTAATTGTTTTATATTGCCTTCTAAGGATTTATTTGTTCTTTAGTATCGTTATGGACAACCATAAAATTTTCATGTGAACTGAGCCATTTTGTGAATTGTGTTGTTTGTCAACAAATAACTACTACTATTACTGTTATGTATCCGACTCAGTATCCGACTCTGGACATAGGCTTCACAGCCTGCTCCTAAGGCTCAGTAGTCCTCCTACATACCATACATCTCTACATATCACCACCACGGCGCTAACACCCATCATCCATACTGAAAATATGCTAGGGCTGTTTCATACAGGACTGGTGTACTGGTATTAGTGGGAGTACTTTTACGTGTGTGTGTGTGTGTGTGTGTGTGTGTGTGTGTGTGTGTGTGTGTGTGTGTGTGCCAAGGACGTCATTTTTACTCCATTCTTGCTACCAGGTTATCTATTTAGTGTTACATACCGGTAGGGATTTAATTAGTGAAGGAGGTTTGAAAAGCTATATCCACCTTGAACCGATTTCCCCAAGTGGAAGAGGAGGAGGAGGAAGGAGAAGAGAAAGAGAAGGAAGGAGAACAAGAAATTCAACCTTAAGTTAATAATGTTGTTGATGATGATGATGAGGAGGAGGAGGAAGAAGAGGAGGAAGAGAACAAGAATAAGAACAAAAATTTCAACCTTAAAATGACGATGATGATGATGATGATGATGATAATAATGATGATTATGAAGATAAGGAGGAGGAGGAGGAGGAACAAGAACAAGAACAAAAATTTCAGCCTTAAAAAAGAAGCTAATGATGATGACGATCATGATGATTATGACGATGATAATAATGACGATGATGGTGATGATGACGAAGTGGAATAAGAACAAGAAATTGCACCTTTATAAAATAATGATGACGCCAGTGATGGTGACGACGACGATGGTGATGATGATGATACTGGCAGGAAGCGAGGCGTGTGATCGAGTCCCACTAAAATAAGTTAGTCTCAATAGGGTCCAAGTTGGGCCAAGTCAGTACCCAAAATGAAAATAACGTGGGTGCGTAAAGCCTCAGCAGGACGATGCCTTTTTTTATTCTCTCTCTCTCTCTCTCTCTCTCTCTCTCTCTCTCTCTCTCTCTCTCTCTTAAATTTTCTGAAGAATTTTCAAGATTTAATTCAGAATCCAGCCTACTTATTTTTTTTTTTTCGAAACAATTTTAATACATATTTGTTGCAAGAGCTTCAAGACGAAATTTCAAAAAATTTCGCCAAAATCCATAATGATTCTAAGTGCAAAGAGAGCCCTCTTCTTGGCTATTGTCCGCTCTAAGCTCACAGGAGATTACCTTAGGAGAACATTACCCTGAGCTTACAATTAGGAAGTATGCTAATATAATAGGTCTCATTAGGAGAGAGAGAGAGAGAGAGAGAGAGAGAGAGAGAGAGAGAGAGAGAGATGTGTGTGCACAGAGTCAGTTTTATGTAAGAAATGTGTTTGTGAAAGAAGTGTGTGTCTTTGTTTATGTACCGTACGTGTCTCTGTGCACGTATATTTCTGAATCCCACAACCAATAAAGGTGCCTTATTAAAGCATGATGTTTCCTCCTTTAGTCTCCGGCGCCTCCAGCTGCGCCTTAACTTTCGGCTCGTAAGTTCCAATAAAGATGCTGGCGATGCTGGCGACGCGAACGACGATGGCGACCACGACCAACCTGCGAAAGGAAAAAAGGCAAATGAGAAATAAAAACACTAAAGAGAGGACATAGAGAGAGATGGATAATAAACTGATGAATGGGAGAACTGGGGGAAACAGGATGAAATAAAGACAGAAAGATATAAAAGTGAGAGAATAGATCGATATGTGATGAAAAAATATAATAAAGCCAGGACGAATTAAAATGGGGAAAACATGATGAAAACAGTGGTGATAACGAGATCATATACAGGAAAAGTATTATTATTGTTGTTATTATTTATATTTTCATAATTACTATCAATACTACTATTATCATTATTACCATCATTATCATTACTACGGCGGCAATTAGTTAAATTGCTACTACTACTACTACTACCACTACTACTACTGCTATCATCATCATCATCATCATCACCAGTAGCTCTCTCCCCATTATCATCATCATCATCATCTTTATCATCATCATCACCACCATCACCACCTGCAGTAGCAATCTCCCCATCATCATCATCACCATCATCATCATCTTTATCATCATCATCAAAGGGGAATGTCACATCATTATATGTTCTTAATTAGGCAGCCACAGCTAATGAGAGCCATAAATGTATTCCTAGACCTTATCTCTCTCTCTCTCTCTCTCTCTCTCTCTCTCTCTCTCTCTCTCTCTCTCTCTCTCTCTCATCTCCCCCAATTCTCTTCTTCCCTCCCTCCCTTCTAACTCCCTCCATCTTTACACATTCTCACTGTTTTTTTTTTTTCTCTCTCTCTCCCTCCCTCCCTCCCTCCTTCCATTTTCTCTCTCTCCCTATATCTCTCCTACCTCAGCATCCGTACTTCCGCCATTTCACCTCCCCTCCAACAAGTTCCACCCCCTCTCTCTGTCTCTGTCTGTCTGTCTGTCTGTCTGTTTCTCTCTCTCTCTCTCTCTCTCTCTCTCTCTCTCTCTCTCTCTCTCTCTCTCTCTCTCTCCATTAACTGGGCTTTCTTTCAGTATTGGATCATTTATGATGATTCCTATTCATGGTCTTTCCTCTCTTTCTCCTCTCATTCCCTCCTCTCTTCCTTTCCTCCCTCCTTCCACCCTTCGCTCCTTCCTTTCTTTCCTTTTATCTATTCTTTTTGGTGTCTTCATTTTCCTTCCATCATTCTTACCTTTATCCCTTGTCCTCTCTCTTCTCCCTTCCCCTGTTCTTCCCTTTCATTCTTCCTCTTTCTTTCCCCCTTTGCTCCCTTTTTTTTTCTTCCCTTCCTTAACTCTCCTTCCTTCCTTCCTTCCTTACTTCCTTTCTTTTTTTCAACATTTGTTCCTTCCTTCCCTCCCTCCCTCTTTAACTTGTTTTTAATTATTAATATTTTCCTTCCTTTCCCATTCAATCTCTCCCTCCTGCCTTATTTCCCTCCCTCCTTGCTTCCCTTCTTCTTTCTACTCTCTCCCATTTTTTTTTCCTTCCTTTCCACTCTTCATCATATTCGCTTCCTTCTTCTCTCCCTTTTTTTATTCATTCTTGTTTTCTTCCTCTTATCTTTCTTCCTTCATTCCTCCCCTTTTTCCTTCCTTCCTTCCTTCCTTCCTTCTATCGTTTTTTCCTTCCTCAATTCCTTCCATCCTTTTCCCCTTTTTATGCCTTCATCTTACACTATTCAATTCTCCATACATCTTCCCCCCTTCCTCCCCCCCTCTCTCTCTCTAAGGCCTAAACACTCTCTTTCCAAATCCTTTCATCTCTTAATTCCTAAATCTTGTTAGTGACAGAGGTTACCTGACAATTGTGACTACTTTTTTCTGTATCCAAGACGAAGATTTTTTGTGCTCTCTCTCTCTCTCTCTCTCTCTCTCTCTCTCTCTCTCTCTCTCTCTCTCTTAGAATACATAATGAACTAGCCCTGACTACTTCTTTAGGCTTGACCAAACTCAGCTCAACTCTCTCTCTCTCTCTCTCTCTCTCTCTCTCACACACACACACACACACACACACACACACACACACACACACACACACACACACACACGCAAAAGTACTCACCAAAAGGAGTAACCAAACACTTCCATCCCCTCCGTGGTTCATCCATTAGGGGCGTCGTAGAGGCGGACAGCCCACATGATCACACACAGCAAGTCAAGCAGGGCTGGGGGGAGGGGAGAGGTTGATTTGTGTGTGTGTATGGGTTGGTTGGTGGGTGGATGTGTGGGTGTGAAGTTGGACTGGCCACACTATCACAGTACGTCAAACAAGGCTGGGGGAAGACAAGGAGAGGTCAGTTTGCGCGCGCGCGCGCACGTGTGTGTGTGTGTGTGTGTGTGTGTGTGTGTGTGTGTGTGTGTGTGTGTGTGTGTGTGTGTGTGTGTGTGTACATAAACTCGTTTTTTATTTATTGTAAAGATTGTCAGCTCTGTTTGGTCTGTGTATTTATGCAACGAACCCCCCCTCCCTCTCTCTCTCTCTCTCTCTCTCTCTCTCTCTCTCTCTCTCTCTCTCTCTCTCAGGCCGGTCTTATGCAATAATCCTCTGTCTCTGTCTCTTTCTTTGTCTGTCTGTCTGTCTGTCTGTCTGTCTCTCTCTCTCTCTTTCAGGCCAGTCCTATTGATTCATCCTCTGTCTGTCTGTCTGTCTGTCTGTCTCTCTCTCTCTCTCTCTCTCTCTCTCTCTCTCTCTCTCTCTCTCTCTCTCTCTCAGGCCAGTCGTATTCATTAATCCTCTCTCTCTCTCTCTCCATTCAGGCTTGTCTTTTCCTTCCCGTTCACTAGGCAGTCGGCTTTCTTGCTAACTCGCACCCACACTCGCTCTCTCACTTGCTCGCTCGCTTTCGCCCACTCTCACTAGCATCGTGGCTTGCTTAGTCCCTTTCTGTCTCTGATACTCATTCGCATCTCTCTCTCTCTCTCTCTCTCTCTCTCTCCCAGACTTTTTCCTCTTTGTCCGATGACGCTAACTTTAGCATTACATTCAGCAGTTTATTCAAAGGAATCTCTCTCTCTCTCTCTCTCTCTCTCTCTCTCTCTCTCTCTCTCTCTCTCTCTCTCTCTCTCTCTCTCTCAACAAGTATGAAAGAAGTGACGTATGCACTCTCCGGCTCCCCTTTTCACTTCTACATGTATTCTGCACACACACACACACACACACACACACACACACACACACACACACACACACACACATAGTGGCTGAATCGGTAGAGAGGCGGCCTGCAGTCCTGATGGACCCAAATTCGAATCCCAGCTGGGGCAGGGAACAGTTTAAGGATTTGAATTCCATAAATGCAGACTTTCCTGATCTACCAGATGACCCGCCGACATGTCATAAAAGTACCCCCGCTAATACCAATACACCAGTCCTGTATGAGACAGCCTTAGCATGTATTCAGTATGGACGGTGGGTGTTAGCGCCGAAGTGGTGACATGTGGAGGTGTAGGAGGACTACTGGGCCTTGGGATAGGCTACTGCCCCCGAGATATAGGCCCTGAAGCCTTTGCCCAGAGTCAGACACAAAAAAAAAAAAAATACTATCCAGCAATGATAGTAGCTATCCATCTGTCTATCTATCTATCTATCTAACTATCCACCTATCTATTTGCCAGGTGTACGAGCCTTGACATCATTTCTTTCTCGCAGTAAAAAAAAAAAATCCAAATTTCCTTCGAATTTCATTATTTTCTGCCCATTTTTTTTCTTTTCATATTCCTTAATTGTCATTTTTTATATATACCTTGCTCATTTAATATTTAAATTTTCTCATATTCCATTATCAACTTTCTCTTCTATTGGTCACTTTATGTGTTGCCTAGTGAATAGGATGGAGAGCGAGAGACTAACGAGGAGAGTGCATGTGAGTGAGGTAGGGAGGGGGAGAGGGAGGAGGAGGCCATAGCATTTTGTCTGTCTGTCACCATACCACGTTGAGTACACCGCTTCCCGTCCGATCAGCAAAGTTAAGCAACGTTGGGTCTGGTTAGTACTTGGATGGGTGACCGCCTGGGAACACCAGATGCTGTTGGCATAACCCCTCCGTGTGAAGTGGGGTTGGTGGAGGATTAGTGCCCCTTCCTGTAAAACAATTAACTCTAAGCCTTGGCCACCCCGTTTGGGATATATGGCGTCTGGCAATGAATAAATGTATATTTTATTTTGGATGTGTTATTCTTTCTCCTTCGCCACTCGTACTTATAAAAGTAAATGGTCATGCAGATATTTTTGTGCCTGTTTTCTTCTCAGTAACACACACACACACACACACACACACACACACACACACACACACACACACACACACACACACACACACACACACACAGACACACACACACACACACAATTTCCATACTTGAATAATCTATCTATCTATATACCTAGGCTGCTTCCCCCAAGTAAAGGGAGATAGCCGAGACAGGGCGACACCCTCCCCATTTCCTTATCCATTCAAACACATTCATTCGCATCTTAGCCCCAGAGCGGAGAAGGGACAGATCCTCACCGTACCACACCGCACAAGTCAACTGCACAGTCCAATCAGTGACATCCGCAGCAGGGCCCGACAGCAGAGCTGGTTTACCCCTGCCACATCATAATAGACCCATCCCCTTACCCGCACCTGACCTGACTAGCTGATCAGACCAAATGCAGGAGAATATCCCCTCAGGGCTGCATCATCATTTATTCATTCACAGTGTCTCTCCATTTATTTCTGTCACGCACAGCCACTCTTCCTTGTTCAACAGATATCCCTCTCGCATCTAGCGCTCTCTTCACACTGTCCATCCATCCTATTCGTGGTCTCCCTCTCAGCCTTACACCTCTCACATCAGATCTAGTTATCTTTTTCACCAATCGCTCATTATCCATTCTTTCCATATGCCCAAACCATCGCAACACTCTCTGCTCAACTCTACCAGCCATCTCCCGAACAACTCCAGTTCTCCTTCACACTTTATCAATTCGCACTCGATCCATACGCGTCACTCCACACATACTCCTCAGACACCTCATCTCCATTACATTCAAACTTTTCCTCTCTGCTACACCCATAATCCATGTTTCAGCCCCATATAACGCAGTCGGTACCATAACACCCTCATACAGCCCTCTCTTTACATCCATTCTAAGCGAACGACATCTAAACACTTTTTTCATTCCTCCCAGCACCTAACCTACTTCATTCATTCTAAACTTCACTTCTGCATCTATTCTTCCATCCACAGCAACATGTGACCCTAAATATTTAAAACACTCTCCCTCCTCAAGCAACTCACCATTCAGAACTATATTCATCCCCCCACCATCTACCAACCTCGTACACTTCATCACTTTACTCTTATTCTCATTTACTTTCAATTTCCTCCTTTCACACACCCTTCCAAACTCCTTTACCAACTGTCTCTATCTCTCTTCTGAATCAGCCACCAGTGCAGTATCATCTGCAAACAGCAGCTGCTTCAGATTCCACTCTCCACCATCAACATTCACCAGACTCACACCACCACCTAAAACTCTTGCATTCACCTCCCTTGCAACACCATCCATATAAATATTAAACAACCAAGGCAACATCACACATCCCTGTCGCAGCCCCACTCTCACGGGAAACCAATCACTCACAGCATTTCCCACTCTTACACACGCTTTACTATTTACATAAAAACTTTTCACCCCTTTCAGTAACCTACCATCAAGTCCATACACTCTTAAAACAGTCCACAAAGCCTCCCTATCAATTCTATCATACGCATTCTCTAAATCCATGAATACCCAAAACACATCCTTGCCTTTCGCTAAATACTTTTCACACACTTGTCTCACAGCGAACACCTGATCCACGCATCTCCTCCCTCTCCTAAAGCCACACTGCTCACCACCAATCACTCCCTCTTTACCATCTCTAACTCTCATAATTAACATTCTACCATACACCTTACCTACAACACTCAACAGACTTATAACCCTAAAGCTAGTACATTCATACTTATCACCCTTGCCTTTATACAACGGGACCACACAAGCACTTGCCCAGTCAACTGGCACCATACCTTTCACAAAGCACACATTCAACAGTCTTACTAACCAGTCAACGATAGTCACTCCACCACCCTTCAGGCATTCCACAGCATACCCATCCATACCTGCAGCTTTCCCTGTTTTCATCTCCTTTACTGCCTTCTCCACTTCCTCCTTCATGATCAAAGAATCATTTAACTCTCCCAACACATTTATTCATTGCACTCTTCCATCAGCCACAATCTCAGCCACCCTTTCCTCCTCTACATTTAACAATCTTTCAAAATACTCTGCCCATCTCTTCCTTACTGCATCCATCTCAATTAACATCCTTCCATCCTCTGCTTTTACTTGCTCTTCCTTCCCAGACTCTCCCTTTTGCACCCTTTTAACCTCCTTCCAGAACATTTTCTTATTCTGTTGAAAATTCTCAGTCAGCAGCCTACCCCACCTCTCATCTGCTGCCACTTTAGCATCACGCACAGCCCTTCTCGCCCTATTCCTCTTTCCCTTATACCTCTCATATGACACCTCATCCTTCCTCTGCAGCCACACTTCATATGCACGTCTCTTCTTAGCCACAACCATACTTACTTCCTCGCACCACCATTCACTTCCATCTCTTACACCACTACCCACACGTCTCACACCACACACCTCTTCTGCATGCCCCACCACACACCTCTTCTGCATGCCCCACCACAGCACTCTTAGTTTCTTCTCGCTATCATCCACACTTAAACATTCTGAGAAATTCCTCCTCCAACCATAACATTTCCCTTCTTTACCGTCATTCACATATTTAGAGATGAAAGGCACAGTTACACTATTTTTTTTCTTTTGTTCGTGCATGAATTATACTGATTAAGGTTCTGTATATAGCTGAATCACGGGTTAAATTAAGGACAGCTTGGAGCATCTTCGAGGGACTGGATAAGTGGAGGAAAGCACAAGCGGAGGGAAGATAGGAAAGAGAGAAGGAGGAAGAGAGGAACGGTGACCTGGAGAGAGGAGCGAGTGAGAAGAGAAGGTAGAATAGAGAGGGTAGAGCTGGAGGGAAGGAGATTTGGAAGAGGGGAGGAAGAAGGAAGATGTGACGATGAGAGACGAGTGAGAAGGGAAAAGATAGGGTATAGACGGTAAAGGTGGAGGGGTGAAGGTAGGAAAGAAGGAAGGAGAAGTGGTGAGGAGAATAGAGTGAGGAGGGAGAAGATTGGATAGAAAGAGTAGAGCTAGAGGGAAGGGGACAGGTAAGAGGGAAGAGAAAAGGGAGAAGAGGTGACGAGGAGAGAGGAGTGAGACGGGTGAGAAGATAGGATAGGGCGTAGAGATGGAGGGAAGGACGATAATTGTGTGAGAAGGAGGAAGAGAAGATAGGGCAGAGAGGTAAGAGATGGAGGGAGGGAGGTAAAAAAGAGGGAAGGAAGGAGAGAAGATTGGTGAGGGGAGAGGAGTGCTAAGGAAGAAGATACAATAGGATAGGAAGGGTGGCGATAAAGGGATGGAGGTAGGTAACAGGGAAGGGAGAAGGGCAAACAGGTGACGAGGAGAGAGAAGTGAGAGTGATGAGAAGATAGGATGGAGAGGGTAGAGATGGAGGAAAGGAGACGAGAGGAGTGAGAGAGAAAGGAAGGATAGAAAAGGTAGAGATGGAGAGAAGGAAGAAGGGAGGAGGAGATGACGAAGATAGACGAGTGAAAGGAGAGAGGAAGACAGGATAGACAGGGAAATAGAAAAAAACAAGCATTCTAATGATCATTACACAATGCTAACCACACTAACCGCAAATAAGAATGCGCCTAATACAAACACAGTCAATACAAACACACTCACTATGTGCAAACACACGCACTCTAAGATAGCAGTTGTGTATAATGCAGATGACTCACCACTTTACAGTTCGTTCACACTTAAACACCGGTTCAAAAAGTTTAATATATCTAACTGACAACTCGGTACAACAGTCTCCATATATCAAGCCTTATCTAAGATCAATGAATGGGGACAAAATAACATTGTATCCTTTAAAAAAAGGAAAATCAAATGTATGCAGTTTACTATTAGACAGATATTGCCTGATTCCTGATTCCTATAGTATCTTCAATGCTACTAATATTCCTATGCCTAAATGTACCGAATTGTCGGTGTTTCACGTAACAATGCCCTCCGCTGGACTTCTCGTGTTAGGTCACGCGCTAAAACCGCTTTAAAGAAACATGGATTATTGCACAGAGTCCTTAACTTCTTCACTGACGAGCAGTTAGGTATAGTTTAAAAGTTTCATGTGCACTCTCGGCTTGAATATTGCTCACCCATGTTGAGTGGATGTGGAGAGGTTGCACTGATACAACTGGACAAAATTCATGAAGTTAATAGAATCAGTGTTAACCTTACTACTACAAATTAATGAACTACCTCCCCTACAAATAAGAAGGAATGTTGCCTCTTTTACATTATTTTACTGATGCAAATGGCAAATGCTCAGACGAAGTTGCATTTATTGTGCCACCCCTCCACGCCTTCACCCGCTCGACTCGGGCATCTGGTAGCCCTCATGGCTGAACTGTCCCCGTGCCATATTGCAAAACTTCTGCCTCTCAGAATTCTTTGATTCCCTGAACTGCGTCTGTTTGGAACTCTCTTCCCCAGAGTGGTTTCCCTCCAAACTTGTTCAAGTCCAACCGTTACAGATTGTATATCAATGGAGGACACCTGTATTGTGAGGAATGGATTATTTTTTTCTTTTGTTTTTCTTTCCTCTGTTCTGTTATTATAGCAAAAAAAAAAAAAAAAATTTATATTCTTTGGTCCAACCAAGACTACCAACTATATGTGTGTGTGTGTGTGTGTGTGTGTGTGTGTGTGTGTGTGTGTGTGTGTTAGTCACCTTTCTACCTCTTTAAACTGTAGGGTCCTGGGGCTAGGTTGATCTTCCTCACTATATATATGGGGAGATGACCTGTATACTTCCTTTGGTGGCATTACTCGATTTTAAAAAATCACCCATTGCGGTCAAACATTCATTTTTCATTTTTTTGTATTGTATTTTTTGGCCATTTTCATTTTGCAAAATGGATTTTGAAACAGGATGGCCAAAGATTAATAAAAAAAGAAAGAAAGATCGGACAGGCTGTGCAATATTTCCCGTTGACCGAAACGTCACATCAGGCAGCGCGATTACACCAAAAATCTATTGCAAACTAGGCTTAAACTTGTATGTGTATGGGGGGTTGGGAGTGTGTCTGTGAAGGCGGATGGGAGAGTGTGTGTGTGAGGGGTTGAAGTGTGTGTGTGGAGGGAGAGTGTGTGTGTGGGAGGGGGTGAGTATGTATGTGGGGGGGTGGGGGATCTGGGGGGGTGAGTGTGTATGTGGGGGTGGGAGTGTGCGTGGGGGGTGGGAGTGTGTGTGTGGGGGGGTGGGAGTGTGTGCGTGTGGGTGTGTGATTGCGGGGGTGGGAATGTCTGCGTGGGGGGGTGAGTGTGTATGTGTGTGGGGGTGAGTATGGGGGTGGAGGGTGGGAATGTGTGTGTGGGGATGGGAATGTGTATGTGGGGGGGGGGAGTGTGTGACTGTGGTTGGGGGGTGGGAGTGTCTGTATGAGGGGGGATGAGTATGTATGTGTGTGTGGGGGAAGTATGTGTTGGCGGGTGGGAATGCGTGTGTGTGTGTGTGTGTGTGTGTGTGTGTGTGTGTGTGTGTGTGCTTTCGTGCTCTGCTTTGCTTATTGCACCTTACTGTCCTATTCTCTTATTATATATTCTTGTAATATCGCCATACTCTGCATAAATCACGAACAAAAAAGATATTAATCAGCCACATCCAAAACTAAATCGCTGAAGAGCTGGTGTTTGGGAGCCTCCTACTGCGACGTGAATATGGGTGTTGATATCCGAAACTCTTCAGTTTCGGACAGAAATACTGATTCACTTCCTTAAGATAAATAAAGACACAGTGAGCAATGATTTGCGACACACACTGATAACTACCTAAAAATTGAAAGAACTTATCAGAATCGTGTGTAAAATTTTCAAAATTACTGAAGTAATAATTGAATCTATATTCCTGTTCGGATTTGTATGGTAAAATAAAGCAATATACATGTGATAAAACTTGATATTTTAGTGGAGCTACGATGGGCTAATTAAAAAGGAATTAGTGGTATGAAAAATAAAGGTGGAGTGATCTTTAGATGTCTGAAATGATCATATATAAAAAGTAGGATATTAAAATTTTATTCTTAAACACAAAAAGAAAGGGATAAAGAATAACACGACAATTAATGGAGTAACTGTGTCTTATTGAAAAAGAAATTAATTTTATGGAACAGTAGGATTGATCTTCGTCTGTGTAACAGATTCATCTAATCACACACACACACACACACACACACACACACACACAGCTAGAAAGAAAACGTTATAAGTTACCTAAGCAGAAAGGGAAAATAGGAAAAAAGAAACAGAAGTCTCAGAATTAAAATGAAGAAAAAAAATCACGAAAATGCAAATAGATAACAGCTGTAGTAGAGAGTGTACTTAGAAAAATGTAAACTAAGAAAAAAAAAAGAAAACTGAGGAAAAAAGTGAAAACCCCAAAGATAAAAATCAGTGAAAAAGAAAACGGATCTGGAGACAGAACTGAGAGGGAGGGACTCATTTAACTCCCTGACCTGGAGTTAGTTTAAGAACTGTCTCCTACATCACACTAACTTTGTTGCTGCCACCTTCACCTGCGTCCTCCCCTGCCAGTTCTTCCTCCTCCCCATCTTCCTTCTACTCTTCCTCCTCCAGTTCCTACTCCTCATCATCTTTCTTCTCCTCCTCCTCCAGCTGAATTCATCTTCCTTTTTTCTATCACATTTTTCTGCAGTTTGTCACCTCCTCCTGTATTTCAGTTTTCTGCAGATTGTCTTCACCTCCTCCTCCTCCTCCAGCACTCGTCTTCCTCAGTTTCTATATATAATTTTTTCTACAGCTTGTCTCCTCCGCCTCCGCCTCCTTCAGGTACTTCGCACCAATGTCCATCTTCTTTTCTTTCTTTCTTTTCTCGGTAGTGTATCTCATTCCTTCCTCTTTGTATTATCCTCCTGTTCATGCGTCTTCAATTGCATTTCTCTCTCTCTCTCTCTCTCTCTCTCTCTCTCTCTCACACACACACACACACACACAAATTTTCCAGATCTCAGTAATAAGGAATGCACGTGAGAGTTGGCAGCCATGTAGTTTTTTTTTTTTTTTTTTTTTTTTTGCACAAGTAAAAGTGCATGGAATTTTCTTCCTTTAACCTTAAGATTTCCCTTCTTCACCGTCATTCACAAGTATATTGATAAAAGTTTTGATAATGAGCTTCAAGGCACAATTACACTATTTTTTCTTTCGTCAGCGAGTGAATTATGCTGACCAAGTTTGTATATGCACATGAAACAAGGGTAAATTAATGAATGTTTGGAACAACTTGGAGGGACTGGAGTAATGGAGGAAAGAAGGTGCAGGTGGAGGGAAGGAGGTGGGAAAGTGGGAAGGAAGAAGGAAGGAGAGGAAGTGAAGAGAGAGGTTTGAAGAGAGATAAGAAGATATGATGGAGAGGTTAGAGATGGAGGGAAGGAGAGAAGACGAATGAAAAAGAAGATGGAATGAATGAGGTAGTGTGTGGGGAAGGAGACAGGAAGGGGGGAAGAAAGAAGGGAGGAGAGGTGACGAGATGAGACGACGAGTGAGAGAGAAGAGAAGATCGGATGGAGAAGGGACGGAAGGAGGGGAGAGGACTGAGAGAGAAGATAGAATGAAGAAGGTAAAGGTGGAGGGAAGGAGATAGGAAAGAGAGAAGGAAGAAGGGAGGAGAAGTGACCAGGAGAGACGAGTGAGAAGGGAGAGAAGATGTGATAGCTAGGGTAGAGATGGAGGGTAAGAGATAGGAAAGTGGGAAGAAGGAAAGGAAGGAGAGGAAAATGAGAAGGGAGATGAGAAGATAGGATAGAGTGAGTAGAGATGGAGGAAAGGAGACAGGAGAGAGGGGAAGAAAAAGGGAGATGTGACAAAAAGAAGAGGAGAGTGAGAGAAGAAAAAACGGACTATAGAGGGAAACATAAAACCAAGCATTTTCATCACTCTTGGACAATGCTAACAATTTTAACTGCAAATTAGAGCTTGATACAAACACACTCACTCCATGCAAACACACGCACTCTAAAATACCAGCTGTGTATAATTGCTATTCTCTTTGGTCCAGCTAAGACTCCTAACCATAATGTATCATGTTTTTATGTTAATGCCCGCGCGCGCATGCGTGTGTGCGTGTGTGTGTGTGTGTGTGTGTGTGTGTGTGTGTGTGTGTGTGTGAGAGAGAGAGAGAGAGAGAGAGAGCGAGAGAGAGAGAGAGAGAGATGTTCTGATAGTACTCAATGGAAACTGTTTGTGTGTGAGGGTCGGGAGAGAGGGGTGAATAAGAGAGTAGGTAGGTAGGACAGAACAATAAGAGAGGAAGAGAAGGAGAGGGGAGGAAGGAAGAAGAGGAGAGAGGAGAAAGGAAGGAGTGTGGAAGAGGAGGGGGGGGAGAAGGAGGAAGATTAGAAGGAAGGAGGAAGAAAGAGTAGCGAGAACAGAGGAACTGGGAAACGGAGGAAGGAAAGAGGTGAAGAGGAGGACGTAACCGAAAAGAAGAGGAAAGGAAGCAGAGGAAGAGGAAGGGGTGAGGGACTAATGGAAGAGGAGAAACGACAGAGAGAGTAGTGAACAAGATGTGTGTGTGTGTGTGTGTGTGTGTGTGTGTGTGTGTGTGTGTGTGTGTGTGTGTGTGTGTGTGTGTGTGTGTGTGTGTGTGTGTGTGTGTGTGTGTGTGTGTGTGTGTGTGTGTGTGTGTGTGTCAGGATGGAAATATCAACACTAAATCTCTAATGACATCCTTAGGCGATAAAATTGCTTGGTATTTCTTGTAGTTTTATACTAGAATTGTTTGGACATGGGAGGCAGATGATGAACTTAATAACACATGGGCCCGTATTCTCGTAGGGTAAGGAGGCTCCGTAACTCCTCTTCCTTTGCAATTAATTTTTAGATATTGGTGGATAATATCCTTGGGTAAGTTAACTGTGAAGATTAGGGCAATATTGGAAAGATTTATGTAACACAGAAGAAAGCAGTAAGGTGCAATAAGCAAAATAAATCACCAAAGAAAAGGTGCTAGGGAGCTTCCTTACACGATAAGAATGCAGATCTTGGAAGTTCCTTCGACATATTTAGCAGAATAACAATATCTTTTGCCGTTACCTTGAATACGGAGCTAGAGTTGTACTGATTATCAGAGGGTTCGTCGGTGATATGAATGGAAAAGTAGGGAATGTGAAGGTGGATGGAATAGTTGGTGAGTGGGGTGTGCCTGCTGAGATAGATGAGAATGGGAGTGCGTTAGTGGACATTTGTGCTGGGAGGGGGTTGGTGATAGCCAATACCCTCTTCAGGCATAAAATGATCCACAGGTATACATGGCGAGTGATGAGAAGGGTGGGTGGTGAACTGAATGAAAGGAAGGCAATGATTGATTATGTGTGTGTGGATGAAAGGATGCGAAGATGTGTAATGGATGCAAGAGCTTATAGAGGTTGGGGGAGTGGACTTTCTGACCACTACTTGGTGGTGGCCAGAATTAGGATCCAAGTAAGATGGAGAAATAGAAGAAGGGAAAGACGAGAGGAAGGAATAGTTGCAAGGAGAGTGGAAACGTTACAAGAGGATGAGAAAAAGACAGAGTATAAGAGAGAAGTGGAGGAACGATTGGGCAAATATGAATTGGAGCAGATGGGGGACGTGGAAGGTGTGTGCAGTATATTTACAGAAGAAATATGTGCAGCATGTGATGTGGTGTGTGGGAGGAAGAGAAGACGGAGGGGGGTGCAAGGAGCAGTGTAGTGGACTGAAGAGGTGAGCCAGGCTGTGGCACAAAAGAAGAAAGCATACAATGAATGGATGAGAAATAGGGGCGTGGAAGAAGTTGAGAGGCGGAAGAGAGAGTTATATATAGGAAGAAAGAGAGAGGTGAAAAGATTAGTAAGAGAGAGTAAGAAGAGACTGGATGAGGAATTTGGGAGGAATTTGAGTGTAAAGTGGAGGGACTGTAAGAAAATGTTCTGGAAAGAGGTGAATAGAGTAAGACAGGGTGGGAGTGAGGTTAGCAGGGGAGTGAAAGATAAAAATGGTAGATTACTAGTGGAGAAGGGAGAAAAAGTGAGCAGATGGAGAGAACACTTTAAGGAATTGTTGAACATACAGGATGGGAGTAATGCGAGTATAAATGGCTGGAGAATGGCTGGGAGAAGGAGGGAGGTCAGAAGACAGGAAGAAATCAGTAGGATAGAAGTTGTGGAAGCAATGAAGAAAGTTAAATTGGGGAAAGCGCCAGGAAATGATGGAGTGTGTGGTGAAATGCTGAAGCATAGGGGAGAAATAGTAGTAGAATGGATTTGGAATATGTGCAGATTGGCCTGGGAGGAAGGTAGAGTCCCGGAGGATTGGAAGTCAGGTATAATTATTCCCTTGTACAAAAGAAAAAGGGAAAAAGAAGTGTGTGGTAATCATAGGGACATTTGTTTTCTTAGTATAATAGGAAAAGTGTATGGTAGGATACTTATTGACAGAGTTAGAGAAAGAACAGAGAAATTAGTTGGAGAAGAACAGGGAGGCTTTAGGAAGGGAAGAGGTTGTGTAGATCAAATATTCATTCTTAGATCTTTAGTGGAAAAGTTTCTAGAGAAGGGAAAGAAGTTGTATGCGGCTTTCATGGATTTGGAGAAAGCATATGACAGGGTGGATAGACAAAGATTGTGGAAAGTATTAAGAATATAATTATGGAGTAGATGGGAAGTTGTTGAATGCTGTGAAGAGTATGTATGATGGTGCTAAGGCTGCAGTGCGTGTGGATGGTGAACTAAGTGAATTTTTCTCTTTGAAGGTTGGGTTGAAACAGGGATGTGTCATGTCTCCATGGTTGTTCAATCTGTACATGGATGGGGTAATAAAAGAGGTACAAGGTAGGGTAGTGGATGTTGGAGTGGCCCTGGTGAGAGAGGATAGTGTTTGGAAACTCCCTGTACTCTTGTTTGCAGATGATACTGTGTTGTTGAGTGAAGACGAAGGGGAGCTGCAAGGCTTGGTGGATGAGTTTGGGAGAGTGTGTAAGAAACGGAATCTAAAGGTGAATGTAGGGAAGAGTAAAGTTATGGTCTTTGAGAGAAGTGAAGTCAGTGAATGTACAGCGAGGTTGGACGGTGAGGAATTGGAAAATGTGAGTACGTTTAAGTACTCGGGTAGTGTGATGAGTAAGGATGGAGGTTTGGAGGGTGAAGTGCTTGAAAGGGTACAACAGGGAAGAAAAGTTGCTGGTTCATTGAAAGCAGTGATAAGAAACAGGGAAGTGAGCATGGAAGTGAAAAAGTTACTACATGACAGTATTGTGATACCAACTTTAACGTATGAAAGTGAAGCTTGGACGTTGTTGGAAGGACACAAGTCAAGAGTGAGAGCAGTGGAAATGAGTTATTTGAGAGGAGCCTGTGGAGTCACATGGAGAGACAGGCTGACGAATGAGGATATAAAGGAGCGTTGTGGTGTGGATGTGGATGTGATAGGAAGCGTTATGAGGAACACACTGAGGTGGTTTGGCCATGTGGAGAGCATGGAGGGAGAAAGACTGACGAAAAGAGTGTATGTGAGTGAGGTGGAGGGGGGAAGAGGGAGGGGGAGGCCGAGGATGAGATGGAGGGATGGGGTGGAGAGGTATATGAGAGAGGGGGGTGTGAGTTGGGAGCAGGGCAGTGAAATGGCGGGGGACAGGGCGACTTGGAGGCGATTTGTTTGTGGCCACCCCAAACGGGATTGAGGCGTCTGGCAATAGATAGATAGATAGACACCTTCAAATCTAGAAATGGATAGGTAAGAGGAGGATAAGAAAGAGGAAGAGAAGGTGGAGGATATGGAAGAGGAACATGAGGAAGAGATGTCTGAGGTGTCTTAAAAGCTTTCAAGATATCTTAGACAGTGGGTGATCTGGTCAGACACAAGGTACGAACCAGCAACACAGCCGAGAGAGGTGTTTACTCCATTCCGTTTGCAGTATATGATAAGGCCTACACAGGTGAAATAGGTCGTGATTTATTATTGTGAATAAAAGAACAGAAGTATGCAATGAGCCCGTACAGCACCAACAACGCATGTGTAGCTCATCAGATTTTAAACAGGTCATGTAATGAAATGGGAAAATGCAAAAAAAATTGTACAAGGACACAGACTTAAAAAGACGCAAGTGTCTTGAGGCATCAGTTATACCATTTTCCAGTACCAGTGAACAGAACATCAGATCTTATCACCTATCAAATTTTGTGGCCAAATATATTGTCAAAAGAAATTCTTCCTCACACCACCACCCCTAAAATCAAACCATCACCCTTCCTTCCTTCCAGCCCCCTCCCCATCCATCTCCATCATCTCCCTTCACCAAGCTTCTTATCCACCTATACAACACTTGTGCTGACACACACACACACACACACACACACACACACACACACACACACACACACACACACACACACACACACACACACACACACACACACACAAACGCACACGTGCTGTGATAACAGTCTCTTTCCCCAGTGACCTTAGTTTCCTTACCCGAACATTCTTTCGTCTTTCAAAGGACTTCCCGCTTCACCTGTCCCTTGTTACCTTTCTTTTCTTTTGGTCCTTGTGAACTGAATCCCTTTCCCCTTGGGACATCACCTTCCTTACCCCACCTGCCTCCTACCACCCATGTACCAATACCTCTACGTTCCTCCCATCCCCATTACCTTCTGCTATATATACAGGAAATATGCTGTATATTCAGCAATTCCATTCTGAGGAAGACGTGAGACGAAACGTCAATACACGCTAAGTCCCACATCAGTGATTCTTTCTCCAGTACTCATCATCATCATCATCATCATCATCATCCGGACCTCCTTTCCCACCCAAGGGCAGGGTGAGGAGTAGCAATGTCCAGACAGCACAAAATTGCCCAATCCAATGGGCAACGCTTCCATTCACTCATCATTCAAGCCACCCGGAATCCTGGCTCTATCGGATACGCCAAAAACATTCACCACATTCTGTAGCTTCACATATCGTATCCGACAGTCTCCAGTACTTACTATTGAAAATTATTCTTATTCTTAATAATCTCTATCTATCTATATACCTAGGCTGCTTCCCCCAAGGAAAGGGAGGTAGCCGAGACAGGATGACTCACTCTCCATTTACTCATCCATTCAAACACATTCATTCGCATCTTAGCCCCAAAGGGGAGAACGGACAGATCCTCACCGCACCGCACCGCACAAGGGTCAACTGGGCAATGCAATCAGTGACATCCGCAGCAGGGCCCGACAGCAGAACTGGTTTACCCCTGCCACATCATAACAGACCCATCCCCTTACCCGCACCTGACCTGACTAGCTGATCAGACCAAATGCGGGAGAATATCCCCTCAGGGCTGCGTCATCACTTATTCATTCACAATTTCTCTCCATTTATTTCTGTCACGCACAGCCACTCTTCCTTGCTCAACAGACATCCCTCTCGCATCCAGCGCTCTCTTCACACTGTCCATCCATCCTATTCGTGGTCTTCCTCTCAGCCTTACACCTCTCACATCAGATCTAGTTATCTTTTTCACCAATCGCTCATTATCCATTCTCTCCATATGCCCAAACCATTGCAACACCCTCTGCTCAACTCTGCCAGCCATCTCCCGAACAACTCCAGTTCTCCTTCGCACTTCATCATTTCGCACCCGATCCATACGCGTCACTCCACACATACTCCTCAGACATCTCATCTCCATTACATTCAAACTTTTCCTCTCTGCTACACCCATATTCCATGTTTCAGCCCCATATAATGCAGTCGGTACCACAACACCCTCATACAGCCTTCTCTTTACATCCATTCTAAGCGAACGACATTTAAACACTTTTTTTCATTCCTCCCAGCACCTTTCCTACTTCATTTATTCTAAACTTCACTTCTGCATCTATTCTTCCATCCACAGCAACATGTGACCCTAGATATTTAAAACAATCTACCTCCTCAAGCAACTCACCATTCAAAACTATATTCATCCCCCTACCATCTATCAACCTCGTACACTTCATCACTTTACTCTTATTCTCATTTACTTTCAATTTCCTCCTTTCACACACCCTTCCAAACTCCTCTACCAACTGTCTCAATCTCTCCTCTGAATCAGTCACCAGTGCAGTATCATCTGCAAACAGCAGCTGCTTCAGATTCCACTCTCCTCCATCAACATTTACCAGACTCAGACCACCTAAAACTCTTGCATTCACCTCCCTTACAACACCATCCATGTAAATATTAAACAACCAAGGCGACATCACACATCCCTGTCGCAGCCCCACTCTCACGGGAAACCAATCACTCACAGCATTTCCCACTCTTACACACGCTCTACTATTTACATAAAAACTTTTCACCCCTTTTAGTAACCTACCATCAAGTCCATACAATCTTAAAACAGTCCACAAAGCCTCCCTATCAATTCTATCATACGCTTTCTCTAAATCCATAAATGCCCAAAACACATCCTTGCCTTTCGCTAAATACTTTTCACACACTTGTCTCACAGCAAACACCTGATCAACGCATCCCCTCCCTCTCCTAAAGCCACACTGCTCATCACTAATCACTCCCTCTGTAACCTCTCTAACTCTCATAATTAACACTCTACCATACACCTTACCTACAACACTCAACAGACTTATACCCCTAAAGCTAGTACATTCATACTTATCACCCTTGCCTTTATACAACGGGACCACACAAGCACTTGCCCAGTCAATTGGCACCATACCTTTCTCAAAGCACACATTCAACAATCTTACTAACCAGTCAACAATAGTCACTCCACCACCCTTCAGGCATTCCACAGCACACCCATCCATACCTGCAGCTTTCCCTGTTTTCATCTCCTTTACTGCCTTCTCCACTTCCTCCTTCGTGATCAAGGAATCATTCAACTCTCCCAACACATTTATACCTTGCACCCTTCCATCCGCCACAATCTCAGCCACCCTTTCCTCCTCTACATTTAACAATCTTTCAAAATACTCTGCCCATCTCTTCCTTACTGCATCCATCTCAATTAACATCCTTCCATCCTCTGATTTTACTCGTTCTTCCTTCCCAGACTCTCTCTTTCGCACCCTTTTCACCTCCTTCCAAAACATTTTCTTATTCTGCTGAAAATTCTCTGTCAGCCGCCTACCCCACCTCTCATCTGCTGCCACTTTAGCATCACGCACAGCCCTTCTCGCTCTATTCCTCTTCTCCTTATACCTTTCATATGACATCTCGTCCTTCCTCTGCAGCCACACTTCATATGCACGTCTCTTCTCAGCCACAGCCATACTTACTTCCTCGCACCACCATTCACTTCCTTTTCTTACACCACCACCCACACGTCTCACACCACACACCTCTTCTGCATGTTAAGTCCCACATTATAATTAATAATAATAATAATAAAAATAATAATAATAATAATAATAATAATAATAACAATATTACTACTACTACTACTACTACTACTACTACTACTAATAATAATAATAATAATAATCCATCTATCTATTGCCAGACGCCTCAGTCCCGTTTGGGGTGGCCACAAACAAATCGCCTCCAAGTCGCCCTGTCCCCCGCCATTTCACTGCCCTGCTCCCAACTCACACACCCCTCTCTCATATACCTCTCCACCCCATCCCTCCATCTCATCCTCGGCCTCCCCCTCCCTCTTCCCCCCTCCACCTCACTCACATGCACTCTCTTCGTCAGTCTTTCACCCTCCATCCTCTCCACATGGCCAAACCATCTCAGTGTGTTCCTCATAACGCTTCCTATTACATCCACATCCACACCACAGCGCTCCTTTATATCCTCATTCGTCAGCCTGTCTCTCCATGTGACTCCACGGGCTCCTCTTAAATAACTCATTTCCACTGCTCTCACTCTTGACTTGTGTCCTTCCAACAACGTCCAAGCTTCACTTCCATACGTTAGAGTTGGTATCACAATTTCCATCATCATCATCATTATTATTATTATTATTATTATTATTATTATTATAATTATTATTATTACTACTACTACTACTACTACCGTACTATTATTAATTATTATTATTATCATTATTATTATTATTATTATTATATACTGGATGAGGAGGAAATGGAAAATGTGAGTGCGTTTAAGTAGTAGGGTAGTGTGATGAGTAAGGATGGAAGTTTAGAGGGTGAAATCCTTGAAAGGGAACAACAAGGAAGAAAGGTTGCTGGTTCCTTGAAAGCAGTGATAAGAAACAGGGAAGTGAACATGAAAGTGAAAAAGTTACTACATTACAGTATTGTGATACCAGCTCTAATGTATGGAAGTGAAAGTTGGACCTTGTTGGAGGGACAGAAGTCAAGAGTGAGAGCAGTGGAAATGAGTTCTTTGAGAGGAGCATGTGGAGTCACATAAGAGAAGCAGACTGTCAAATGAGGAAGTGAGGGAGCGTTGTGATGTGGATGTGGATGTGATAGGAAGCGTTAGGAGAAACACACTGAGGTGGTTTGGCCATATGGAGAGGATGAAGAATGAGAGATTGACAGGGAGAGTGTATGTGAGTGAGATGAAGGGGGGAAGAGGAAGGGGGAGGCCGAGGATGAGATGGAGGGATGGAGTGGAGAGGCATATGAGAGAGAAGGGGGGGAGTGAGCTGGGAGCAGGCCAGTGAAATGGCAGGGGACAGAGTGACATGGAGGCGATTTGTTTGTGGCCACCCCATACGGGATTAAGGCGTCTGGTAATAGATAGATAGATAGATTATTATTGTTATTATTATTATTATTATTATTATTATTATTATTATTATTATTATTTCCATCATCATTATCATCATTACTGGTCAGCTCGTGCTGCACTTATTGTTAGCTGGTTTTCTTGTATTCTTTCCTGTTCATTTGCGACAGGTGCTTCTACCCTTCAGAATTAACCAATTCCGACCAAACTTGGACACAACGACCAACCTATGTCCTAGTGATGTCTGCAAGGTTTTGGATGCTAGGCAACTTCTCGTTGCCTAGGAACCGCCGAGAACCCTTTGTTTTTTAGTACTTTTCACATTTCGAGCTGTAAAAGCATTACTAATGGGCGTAGAAAGCTCTGACTTCATTAGGCGTAATCAAGAGTCCATTCCCTATCGGAAGTGTGAATCCATTTTTCACCTCTCCTCTAGTTTTCGAATGGCAACCCTGCGAAGTTTGGCCTCAAAGTCCCTAGCAACCAATATCAGTTTCCAAAAATGTCCCCCCAATTCCCTTGCAACTCCATGGAACTGAATGAAAGTTTGCATGCCTGTATACATTGACCAGTACTACAACTTTCTATCTTACACTTATGTGCTTCATTGGCCAGGTCAGGGGTCAAAGGTCATCAAATGCAAAAACAGTTGAAAGAGTTAAAGTTACGACTATACAAGTGCAAAATGCTAAGGCCCCGAAGTTTATTCTGCCAGGGCCATGATTCTTGGCTTGAGTATTGCACTGGAGTTCTTTCATACAAAAATGACATTTAATGCTGAAACTTACTTCCAGTCGCTGACAGCACCACTTAGAAGCTGTACCTCTCGTGTGTCATTCCGCGAATTTCAAGCTCGCAAACACCACAGAGGGTGGATGAAATCGAATGAAACTTTGCATACTTACAGACGATAATGAGTACTACAAGTGTGCTTCGCAAATGCATGACCTATATCCTCCAGGTCAGGGGTCAAAGGTCATCAAATGCAGAAAATATGAGAATCGCTAAAACTAAAATCTAGCTTGCGGGAATGCTTAGACTCCAAAGATTATTAAGCCAGGGCCATAATTCTTGGGTGGAATGTTACACTGAAGTACCTTCATGTAGAAATAACTTTTAGTGTCGAGTCATTTCCAGTCACTGAAAAAACTTGGTCCGCTTAGAGCTGGCCCTCGTCGCCCACCGGCTTGTTCTAGTCTAATTGTGGCAGGCACTTCTACCCATAAAAATTAACCCATTCTGACCAAACCTGGGCACGATGACCAACCTATGTCCTAGTTGTGTGGGCAGGGTTTTGGTTGCAAAACAATTACTCGTTGCCTAGCAACAACCGAAAAAATGTTTTTTCGTACTTTTCACATTTTGAGCTGTAGAAGCATTACCAACGGGCATAGAAAGCTCTGATTCTTTAGACATAATCTTGAGATTATTTTCCATCGGAAGTGTTTTATCCATTTTTCCCCTGTTTCCTTTAGTTTTCGGGTGGCAGCCATGCAAAAATTGGCCTCAACATCCCTTGCAGTTTTCTTTAATTGTGGCAGGCACTTCTACCTTTCAGAATCAATCTATTCATACCAAACCTGGACACAATGACAAGCCTATAACCTAGTTGTGTCCACAAGGTTTTGGTTGCTAGGCAACTACTCGTTGCCTAGCAATGGTCCGCTCAGTCCATCTGTGGCCGTTTGTCAAAAAATTGAAGAGAAATGTCTGGTGCACCTGGCAATGCAAATTTTAGTTTCATAAAACCACCCTGTGCTTCGCAATGGAGCACGAAATTTTTCTTAGAATGACCGCGTACATGCTGGTGAAAACATACATCGGTATGATTAAAACATCGCGCTAAGAAATATCCATATTTTCATCCCTCCCCAAAAAATTTCGATGGTGCTGAAATGGTTTGAAATGACGAGATATGTGTATTACGAACAAAATCAGTACATAATATGGGATATTTCATTAAAAAACAAAACGTGTTCTGATTTTTACTCACATTTTTGTTTATTGTGTTCATGGAAGCATTGAGTTATTTCCATGCAATGTCTCCTGAACCCATCGATAGATTGTCACCAAACTTTTACAGGCGATGTTGTATTCGTATAAGATGATGAACTGATGAGGTCAGCTAGGTCAAGGGATCAAAGATCAAGATCATATGGGTTCGACCTTTTTTTTCTTTTTTTATGTGTCCGGCTCCGGGCATAGGCTTCACAGCCTGCTCTCAAGGCCCAGTAGTCCTCCTACATTCCATACACCTCTACATGCCACGTATTCGTGTGAGCGCGATATCTCCTGAACCACTGGACATATTTCAACTAAGCATTTGTCAATGATGCAGCATGAAGCGACAATGAAATGATTAGGTCAGCAAGGTCAATGGGTCAAAGTTCAATGCCATTACTCCCAGTTTGTCCTTGTGAGCATGGTATTTCCTCAACAACTTTATAGATTTAAACCAAACGTTTGTCAGTAATACAGTATATGGGACGATGAACTGTGTAGGTTAGCATGGTCAATGGGTCAAAGGTCAAAGTCATATGGGTGTGGGCGTGATATCTCCTGAACCCCTTGACGGATTTCGACCAAACTTTCATTCGTGATACTTTATGAAGTGATGATGGAGTACTTAGGTGAGCAAGGTCTAGGGCCCAAGGGCAAGATCATATGGGGTCAGCTTAACTTATGTTCAGTCTCATTTCAACCCACAAACAGCCCTGTAATGGAGGTTATATGGCGAGTCCGTGCGCATGGCTTGGCGGAGGCATACCAAGTGACGATTTGCGTTGACAGCTCTGGGCCCGAGTTTTCGGCGTTTCATTCATTATTACACACTGCTATCCATTTCTTTTTTCTTTGAATCGAATTAATTTCTTGCATTCACCCTATCCGTTTCATTTTTCTTTCACAGCATTATCTGCTTCAGCATCCCACCATGCTGCTTCAAGCTTATACCATTTTCTTTCCAACATGGCATAAAACTTCTATTTCTCCATCTCGAATACTGAATGGTGGCAAGAGATTA
The DNA here is from genome assembly GCF_032717465.1 of Coenobita brevimanus. Taxonomy (NCBI): domain Eukaryota; kingdom Metazoa; phylum Arthropoda; class Malacostraca; order Decapoda; family Coenobitidae; genus Coenobita; species Coenobita brevimanus. The sequence continues at coordinate 43,329,569 of NC_137057.1, forward strand.
ATACCAGAATGTTATGCTAGTCATGAAGAAGTGCTGTGGAGTGAATGTATACTATAATACTGTCTTATTCTACCATGAAGCTGTATTTTATATATATACTGCAAAAGGAAAAAATCTAGGTACAGTTAAGGTAAAAGGATTATAGATGAAACCCATCCAGTACCACGCCTTCTTTTAGATTTCGGACTGAATATTCGTTTTATGCTCTCCACAGATTTTTCTGAATCTATCCATTCCTACTTTTCAGATCCTAACTCTGACTCTTCTTTGTTCATATTCGGCCGTCACTTCTTGTATTTTCAGCTCAGATTTCCACATATATTCTACTACTTTTGCGTACCGCTCTCGTCTGCCTTTTCCACGCCGCTCTCAGTTTCTTCTTGCATTTTACAGTAGCAGCAGTAGTACTTGTAGCTGCAACCTGTGAATATGAACCGAGTGGACTGTAGGCAATGGAGCCGCTGTCTTGTATCGGTGCCACCACAGTACAAAGTACAACCATACTTTTTTTTTTTTTTTTTTTTTTTTTTTTTTTTTTTATGTGTCCGACCCTGGGCATAGGCTTCACAGCCTGCTATCACGGCCCAGCAGTCCTCCTACATACCATAGACCTCTACATGTCACTACTTCGGCGCTAACACCCACCGTCCATATTGAATACATGCTAGGGCTATCACGGCCCAGCAGTCCTCCTACATACCATAGACCTCTACATGTCACCACTTCGGCGCTAACACCCACCGTCCATATTGAATACATGCTAGGGCTGTCTCATACAGGACTGGTGTATTGGTATTAGCGGGGGTATGATTAGATAATCCTCCCCACTGCACACTCCATCTCTTGTTAGTAACATACACCGGCACTATTCTTTAATCTAGAGTCAATTGAGTAAAAATGCTGAAAGATCACAACGTCGCCACACTAACCTTGATAATAACCTGTAACCTGCGTCTCTGATCGTTCTGCACTAAAGTGGAGTGGCTCCTTTCCAGCCTCACAAACAATGGATGTGCCAAAATTGATCCACATCTAATCAAATATTCTTAGGACAACGTCGCACCATGAACTTTGGCCTTGGTCCGTGGCCTTTATCCATGTTTGATCTTCACCAAAGCAGAATAATTTCATCACACACACACACACACACACACACACACACACACACACACACACACACACACACACACACACACACACACACACACACACAGGCACAGAATGTATGTGTCAGTTTTAATCCAGATTGGGTCTAGCATTGGTAAGAACTTTCACTGACATGCAAACAGATACACAGATAAAAACATAAAAACGTACTTGATCATAGATATGCCTTTGGCAAAGAAATCAAATAGCATCAGCATTACAGATAATATCATCACAGTCAGCATCAGCTCCAGTCCAGCACACTCACCAAAATTAGGTACTGTAATTAACTTTGCCAACACAGTCATCACCACCAAACTATGGCGCACAAATTGGTCTCATCGCATGTAATCTAATTATGTAAATGACGCGCTAACTCTGGCCACTTCACCCTGCCAGCCAAGGGAATGAAGTGCTTAAGTCAAGTTCAGTTTTCTTTGCAGTGCCATTTGTCTGAGAGTATTTTTGTTTCTTCTTGCTGAGTATTTCTGAATAGCCTACGATTTTTTTCCCTATGGTCAGCTTGGTCACTCCGTGGACTGCAGGGGCGAACCTATGTACTTATCTACTCGGAAAAGGTATGATGTATCGCGTGGTTGTCAGGAGCATGATTTCATTTTTACTTTATTCTTGGCATCCCCTGATAGTTTTTTAAGCTCAGTGGAAGATTTCCTAACTGGAGAGGCTAAATATAGTCTTTATTAACTCCTTCACTACTGGGATGTTCTTCTAAACTAAAGAAAATCATCTATTGCTAGCAAGGATAAGACAGTTATGACATCCTCAGGCTAAAGGAGTTAAACAATTTTCTTTACATACACTATCATTATCTTCACGCACAGGGCCGGCGCCGTCTACAAGGGAGGAGTATGACAGGTCGAGTTGTTGTTAGGTGAAATTAATACGTTGGATCCTTTAAAAATCTCTTCTCATTAGTCCGTCTAACAATTTCTTTATGGTGTATTTGGTATAGTGTTAAACTCAATGCCTGAATCTACTAAGGAGGGACATACCACAGAGAAAGATTGTTAGGTGAATGGATCAGTGATTACGGTACCGTGTCAGTACCACAGCGTGAAAGTCTGGAATCATCTGTGTCTGTGACCAACAAAGTAAATTTACGACATCTATATTCGTTTTACACTAACTTCGGCCAACGTCTCTCCCTCTGGACGACTGAGGTGTAACAATATATTAACATTAGAATATGATGCAAGTCATGAAGAAAATGCTTTGGGAAGGATGTAGAACCACAGTATTAACTATTCCTGCCTTTGAGCTACTGGAATTCAGCAGCAACAGAACAAAAATCTGGGCCAAGATTTGGTAAAACGACTATTGTTTTAAGAAATCTCACAATTCATTCCTATTTCCTAAAAACAAAATTTAAGAAATTCCATAATCAAACGTGCTCTTCGCTCACTATACCAACTCTGCTGTAATTTCATCCATTGCCCTGATCTTGACCCCTCACCTCTGTTCCCCCAAAATTAATAACCTGTTCCCGTGATGGTTATCAATAGATTTCAGAGTTGGTGCACTACCATCCGATATTTTTTCCATAATGTTGCTAACACACAGACAAATAAGCAAAGCAAGCCAACCACAAACTTGCTTGATGGAAGTAAAAGTGTGTGTGTGTGTGTGTGTGTGTGTGTGTGTGTGTGTGTGTGTGTGTGTGTGTGTGTGTGTGTGTGTGTGTGTGTGTGTGTGTGTGTTTTATGAAGTTTCTGCAGCAGGAAAATATTATCTTGCAAGACACATAAATGTAGGAGAGTTCATAAATATTACCCAGCTAGAAAACTCTCGGCGGTATCTTATGTGTTGCAGGGACGGGTCAGTCTGCTGATGTGGGTATGTGTGTGCCAGTGGGAATGAGGCAAGAATAACTGATGCAGGAAAGGCATTGATAATGCTAACTGAGCCGTTCCCGCAAAAAAAAAAAAAAAAAAATGTTCCGCGGAGCTGACGAGTGTTATTATTGACCACTCTCAATGTAGGAAATGATGAGATGACGGAATCTTCTAAGCCGAAGGGAACAGGGTCTCTTGTGTTGGTGTGAGGAGAGAGAACGAAGAAAGGGTAGAGTGAGATAAGGAGAGAGAGCGAGGCGAGGAAGGGTGGAGTGAATTAAGGAGGAAGAGTGAGGAGAGGGAAGGGAGAGGGAGATAAGGACAATGAAGAGGGTGAGAAGGTTTCAGACCAAAGGTGCCCTGAACTCTGCTGATTGGAATACCGGTCGGCGCACACCATGGAAATATACAGTAACACTCTCAGGCTCTCATACTCGCTTCCAGGCTCTTATGGCTCACTTTTCAGGGTGTTATGACAATTTCAGGCTCTTATACTCACTCCCAGGCTCATATACTTCCTCTTAGGTTTTTATAGATCCTCTCAGACTTTTATTCTCACAGGCTCATATATTCACTCCCTGGCTCTTGTGGCTCAATCTCCGCTTAAAAAAAAAATAAAGTTTTGCGTTTGGTTAAATGATGTAAAATAGTTTTCTTAACCATAAGTGGGTTAAGAGATTAGAATTAGAAAATGTTCAGGCTTTGGTAATTGTAGGTGTGTATATGTGTGTGTGTGTGTGTGTGTGTGTGTGTGTGTGTGTGTAAACGCTTTACAGCCGTTCACTGAACTCTACTGACTGGAGTTGGCACGGGGGGAGGAGGGGAGGGACACAGTATAATGCAAACTGTACTCCCTTTCGTTGTCGAGCAAGTCTACCTAAATACGGGAGATCATCGCTACTGTGAACAGTATCGTCAGGAGGAAGCAAGAAAACCAATGAAATACGGCTTCATCGTACCCAACTGAGTAAAACATTTTATCTATCTACATGTCTATTTCTTAATCTATCTACCTATCGATCGATAATCGATATATGTCTAGTCATCTATTTATTTCTCTCTCAACTGATTCACGTATACTGTATATGTACACCCGCGCACCAAAGTTTCTGTACCCCCCTCGGTGGAAGGAAGTGGAAGTCAGGGTTAGAGAGAGGGCAGGGGAACCAACAACCGTGAGTGGTAGTTTGGAACTGAGCTACGAAAACTAATGACATTGGATTCGAAACATTTCCATGCTATTCACCTGCTATACATTATGCTTTCGTAACATACATAGCATATATTATAACATTCACTACTGTATTATCATGGTGTCCCGTGAAACTGGTCCAGACACGACCCGTCTGTTTCGGATCCTCATCATACAAATAAAGCACCGAGCCAGTTGTATGTAAGCTGCAACTGGTCATTATCACTGCGGTGATAATTTTTGTGAATATGGTATTGCTGGATTGTCTATAGTTATAATATAGCATGATTGTGAATTTAATGCTGATTCCCACCGTAGCCGTGCGAATGGTTATAAACGTTGCAATTATATTATGTGGACGAATAAGACACATTGTGATGGGCAGCGGAGAACATTCACAAATAATTTACTATAACCAGATGAATTTAGATGCAAACACAAAATATGAGACCACGAAGATACAGCTGTGGTATCCTGCTACACCACGTTATCCAGGCCTTAACTGTTACTTCACCTCATACGTGCGTTATTTTCTTTCAGTCTCTGCCGCTTTTATTACTCTTGCTTCCCAGTATCCTCGTACTGCTAGCCGTCATATTCCTTACGGGGTTTCTAGTCGTCCGGTCCTATAACCCCCACTGTATTACATTATTCTTCACATCACTCCACACAACGTTAGCACAAGACTGCCAAACCTGTTACCACCATTATAGGCGCTGCCATTACTAACCTCCCTTTTCCCATTGTGTCTAATCTTCCTCACAATCAACTACTGCTACTCCTCCTACTACTCCACGATATATCTGTATAATATTACATTTGCCTGTCATTATGTCTGTGTATCTGCTAACCACATTGTCCCTGTCCCACCGTCCGCAACTCGTTACTCACCCCGCACCACTACCCCAGTTGCAACCCCCTCTCTTCCTCCCACCTTGGACTCTACTCCTCTCCCACTCCGACAGCACATTACCCCTCACCTCATCCTTGGGCCACCAAGCCTGCTGTTCACCCTTTACCGGTGAATATACGTCGTATGCATTAATAATAAAAAAGGCATTTGGGAGCCGAGTGCTAATCGCCCGCCAGAATATGCTGTTGCCCAAGTCAAAAATTTAGGCTTTATTTTGATACCATGAAGGTTTTTATGTTGATAGCTCAAGGATTTCGTCAGATCCAATGGTGCTAAAGGCGGGTGATAAAAACTAGTTGACCTTTGGCAGTTACTTTGGTGCCCTTGACTCTGTCCCCGACAGACACATAGATTTTGACCTTATCTTGATACGCTGAAGGTTTCATGTTGATAGCTCAAGCCGTTCATGAGATATAATTGGATCACACACACACACACACACACACACACACACAGATGCAGGCAAAATTATTATAGCTCCTCCTTCTAAAGGCGGGCAATAATAATAATAATAATAATAATAACATAGATGTATTCTGTTCCTAACATTACATATAAAAGCTGCAAACCCAAATGTGATGACACCTGCAAAGCAGGATGGTAACAGTTTTGTCAGGTCGTCATATACCGATGCCAGACATTCGGCCTCTGTCTATGTCTAGTCGTTTGTTTGTTTGTCCGCCAACTTCTCCTAGGCTATATGATGGATGTCAGTGAAACGTCACATGTGTATTATAGTGGGTTGTTAGCATGTCATGCACTATGTTATTTTTCCCAAACAGCTGTAGTGATCCCACAAAAGACTACAGTGGGTTGTATTACCATGGTGAAGTGCTATAGGGAACGTCCAGTGGTAATGATATGAACGGTCTGTGGTCGGTTCTGTGGTTCATGTATCAGAGCTCCGTAATATAGGCACATTTGGGTTTGCAGCTTTTATATGTAATGTTAGGAACAGAATACATCTATGATATTATTATTATTTTTATTATTATTATTATTATTATTATTATTATCGCCCGCCTTTAGAAGGAGGAGCTATAATGTTTTTGCCTGCATATGTGTGTGTGTGTGTGTGTGTGTGTGTGTGTGTGTGTGTGTGTGTGTGTGTGTGTGTGTGTGTGTGTGTGTGTGTGTGTGTGTGTGATCCAATTATATCTCATGAACGGCTTGAGCTATCAACATGAAACCTTCAGCGTATCAAGATAAGGTCAAAATCTATGTGTCTGTCGGGGACAGAGTCAAGGGCACCAAAGTAACTGCCAAAGGTCAACTAGTTTTTATCACCCGCCTTTAGCACCATTGGATCTGACGAAATCCTTGAGCTATCAACATAAAACCTTCATGGTATCAAAATAAAGCCTAAATTTTTGACTTGGGCAACAGCATATTCTGGCGGGCGATTAGCACTCGGCTCCCAAAAGCCTTTTTTTATTATTAATGCATACGACGTATATTCACCGGTAAAGTGTGAACAGCAGGCTTGGTGGCCCAAGGATGAGGTGAGGGGTAATGTGCTGTCGGAGTGGGAGAGGAGTAGAGTCCAAGGTGGGAGGAAGAGAGGGGGTTGCAACTGGGGTAGTGGTGCGGGGTGAGTAACGAGTTGCGGACGGTGGGACAGGGACAATGTGGTTAGCAGATACACAGACATAATGACAGGCAAATGTAATATTATACAGATATATCGTGGAGTAGTAGGAGGAGTAGCAGTAGTTGATTGTGAGGAAGATTAGACACAATGGGAAAAGGGAGGTTAGTAATGGCAGCGCCTATAATGGTGGTAACAGGTTTGGCAGTCTTGTGCTAACGTTGTGTGGAGTGATGTGAAGAATAATGTAATACAGTGGGGGTTATAGGACCGGACTACTAGAAACCCCGTAAGGAATATGACGGCTAGCAGTACGAGGATACTGGGAAGCAAGAGTAATAAAAGCGGCAGAGACTGAAAGAAAATAACGCACGTATGAGGTGAAGCAACAGTTAAGGCCTGGATAACGTGGTGTAGCAGGATACCACAGCTGTATCTTCGTTGTCTCATATTTTGTGTTTGCATCTAAATTCATCTGGTTATAGTAAATTATTTGTGAATGTTCTCCGCTGCCCATCACAATGTGTCTTATTCGTCCACATAATATAATTGCAACGTTTATAACCATTCGCACGGCTACGGTGGGAATCAGCATTAAATTCACAATCATGCTATATTATAACTATAGACAATCCAGCAATACCATATTCACAAAAATATCACCGCAGTGATAATGACCAGTTGCAGCTTATATACAACTGGCTCGGTGCTTTATTTGTATGATGAGGATCTGAAACAGACGGGTCGTGTCTGGACCAGTTTCACGGGACACCATGATAATACAGTAGTGAATGTTATAATATATACTATGTATGTTACGAAAGCATAATGTATAGCAGGTGAATAGCATGGAAATGTTTCGAATCCAATGTCATTAGTTTTCGTAGCTCAGTTCCAAACTACCACTCACGGTTGTTCGTTCCCCTGCCCTCTCTCTAACCCTGACTTCCACTTCCTTCCACCGAGGGGGGTACAGAAACTTTGGTGCGCGGGTGTACCTACATTTTTCTATGTATCTATCCATCCATCCACGCATCTGTCTACCTATCTTTATCTATGTCTTTGTATGTATCCACGTATCCACTGATCCATCCATCCATGTCACTATTCCACCACACATACACCCACTGTCACCAGGTAACAATAATCTGTGTTACTTCTATATCACAGCAACACAAAGGCAACTACAGTAATTTCTGTCTTAATCTGAACTCACGATGTTGGCCGTTCCTTACACTGGCTATTGTGGTGAGGAAATTGCTTCTTGTGAGTCATGAGGAGCTGGGTTCGGGTCGGGGAAATAAGCTTCTTTGAAACAGTTTAGTTGTGGGACCTCCTGCACCACTGACGCTATTCTTGTACTCGTATTAGACCGGTTATATTCATTTTCTATAATCATATTTCTACTTATATAAATGAAAAAGAGCACAACACTCTCACAACGAGACAAAAGCTGTACCAAAACGTCGGTCAAAAGCCACAATAAATTGTTGCGCATTTTCTTACACTTTTCTTCCAAGAAATTTTTGAAATACATATTTTTCTGAAGCATATGTTAGTCAAGATAATTTTTACATTTCAGATAAATTTTATCCCAAAGAAATTTTCCAGAGAGAGAGAGAGAGAGAGAGAGAGAGAGAGAGAGATTTCTCTTCCACATTACATTGCGTTGTTGCATAAATATACGTAATGAACAAGCATACCAGAAAAACAACAGAAAACAACACTGGAAGCTATGTCCATTAAGCCAGGGCTCTAATACAGACCTAAATGCTAAGATATGGACCAGTCGTAGTTAGAACTGGCGTACAAGACAAAAACTTTCATTACCTAAACATTCATATTATATATAACAACAAGCACATACATTCGTACTTATGTGCATAAAGGAAAAAGAAAGAGAACATGAATCATTAAAATTTCTAATAGTTGTTGATCAGGTCCTGCTTCAGCTTGATTTTGACGGTTGTTTTTGTACCGGCAGTTCTCATCTCAGTTGGGAGTATATTCCAGTATCTAACACCCCTAACAAGAACACTTTACTGGGCATGAGAAGTTTTACAGTATGGAACCCTAAGGTCATTGGGCCTCCTTGTATTAATCCCTAACCACCGGGTGTCGGTTGGAACTGTCCAAAATCGGTGGCCGGTCGGCGTCAGGTGTCGATAGAAACCGCACTTGTTTTCCCGGCAAAGTTTGAAGTGGCTGCCACTTTTCGAAATCACGACTGAGAAACAATCCAGATGAGGAACACCCTGAAGAAATTAAATTCTTCAGTCAAAAGAAACGCAGGTTAGGAGGTGACCTTATTGAATTTTTCAAAACCATGAAAGTATATGACAAGTAGGACATGAAAAAACATTTTGAAATAGACCGGTCGAGTCAAACCAGGAGTAATGGCAGCAAAATTATGGGGAAGTGTTTCCAGTCCCAAGAAGCAAAATACTTCTTCCTCAACAGGGTCGTAAATATCTGGAAGAGATTTCCCTCAGGTACCATGAACAGTATCTCAATTAAGACATTTAAAAGCAAAATAGGCAAGCACTTGCACGAGAATCCTCATCTGACTCTGGTTCTGTCCGAATAACTTACTTTTACCAGCTATACGTAAGTTCATTCTCCTCCTGTCTACCAGACTCTGTAAATCTGAAGTACCTATACATAGTGTTGCATCACATCATTATATAGTTATCAATTTATTAAATACAAATAAAGTAATATAAGCACAGACTAGGATCAGCACAGATAGCCCTGAGTTAATGGTCACTACTCTTACTTTCGACCTGTGATGGGCTGTGGATCACTGAGGGTCCCTGTTAGTTAAGTGCAACCATCAGGATTTTTTTTTTTTTTTTTTAATGTACCAGGGGTCACTGCTGCAGAGGGCAACTTGTTTACTTATCCCGCATGGGAAAGTTCCTTGTCACAGTGGAGTGAACGGAGCTGGAGCCTGACTGACTGCTGCTTACCTTAAAAGAACCAGGCAAGGCTGCCGCACCCTGAACTTCCACACTGTGCACTGTGCAATTTCCACTCAGTGTGTTCAGACGCCTCTTTAACTCACTGTACCCGTACATAATGTCATGCCTTATTTATTTATTTGATTATTCATTTTACTTTATTACTTTCTCTTACAGGTAGCTTATAGATAATGTATTATAGAAAGCAACTTTTCCTTTTTAGTGTTTCCTATGAAATTTCGATGTCCGTTTCTCCCATGCTGCATGGTGGTCTTTCTCACTTTTTCCTGCCACTTTAACTGGAGGGTTTGGAGGCAGGGGGAGCCTTCTTGCTTTACTATCCTTATCCTTCGGCATGTAGAAATAGATCTTGTAGTCATAGTCTACTCTGTTACAAGAAGCCTCGAAAGAACAATAAGGGTCTGTTGCTGTTTGCTTTCACTTGAATTCCTTTGTATTCCTCCTCCTCCTTCTCCTCCTACACCTCCTCCTCCTCCTCCTGCTCCAGCTCCTCCTTCCCTCCTCCTACCCCTCCTAATCTGTCTCCTCTTGCTCTTCTTGCTCCCGCTTCTTTTCCATTTCCTCCTCCTCATCATCATCATTTTCACGCTTGTTGCAATTTGTTTTTTATGGATATTGACTATTTAGAGCTATTACTTTTACTCCAGTGTGTGGTATAGTCTTTTTAGTGTGTTTCGAAAGCCTTTTTCCTCGTGTGGGGGCAGTACTGTATATTACTTAACTCTCTCTCTCTCTCTCTCTCTCTCTCTCTCTCTCTCTCTCTCTCTCTCTCTCTCTCTCTCTCTCTCTCTCTCTCTCTCTCTCTCTCTCTTTCTATCAATCTGTCTTTCCGTCTCACCTGTCCATCTATGTAACGCCATCTGCCCATTTACCTCTCTGTTTCTGTTCATCAAGCCATCTATTCAATCAATCAGTCAATTTATCTATCTATCTATCCATCTAATTATGAATGTCTATGTAACTGCCTACTTATCAGTTTACCTTTCTCTTATTTATTTACCTAATCATCTGTCCATCTATTTTGATCCATCGATGCATCTCTCAATCTATGTGTCTGTCTATCTAATTACTCTCTTTTCCGTATATCTCTCTGTCTGTCGATATATCTACCTATACATCCATTAACCTATCTATCTATCAACAGTTCATAACAAAGTTTCTATCATATTCTTTTAGGCACTATTCAGGCAAATTTATTCAACTTGGTATAGATTTTCCAGCAAGTCTCATATAGGTTGCTGTATTCATAGCTTCACCAGATTAATTATTATTTCATACAGACCAGACATTATAAACTCAAAGATTATTACGATTTTTGTTCATGGTTTATTCTTCGTGGTAGGGAAGGCAAGAATCATCCACCCACTCAGTGTAATGATCTCTCTCTCTCTCTCTCTCTCTCTCTCTCTCTCTCTCTCTCTCTCTCTCTCTCTCTCTCTCTCTCAAAACTTTCCCTTTTACCTAATCTTGAACACACACACACACACACACACACACACACACACACACACACACACACACACACACACACACACACATACACTGATATTACTCTTTAGCAAGTGTTATGTGTATTTATGTCTATTTGTCTCTGTCTGTCTGTCTGTCTGTCTGTCTGTCTCTCTCTCTCTCTCTCTCTCTCTCTCTCCCCTAATCTAAAACACACACACACACACACACACACACACACACACACACACACACTGATATTACTCTTTAGCAAGTGTTATGTGTATTTATGTCTATTTGTCTCTGTCTGTCTGTCTGTCTGTCTGTCTCTCTCTCTCTCTCTCTCTCTCTCTCTCTCTCTCTCTCTCTCTCTCTCTCTCCCCTAATCTAAAACACACACACACACACACACACACACACACACACTGATATTAATAATTATTTACCAAGTATTATGTATATTTCTCTGTCTGTCTGTCTCTCTCTCTCTCTCTCTCCTAATCTAAAACACACACATACACACACACACACACACACACACACACACACACACACACACACACACACACACACACACTGATATTGATAATTATTTAGCAAGTATTATATACAATATATTTATGTCTCTCTCTCTCTCTCTCTCTCTCTCTCTCTCTCTCTCTCTCTCTCTCTCTCTCTCTCTCTCATCCACTCTAGTCCTATACCAAACTAGAGGGGCACTCAGTGGAACGCTTCTCTCCGACAAGGGCAACGTAATTTCGAAACCACTGTTCATAATGGGTTAGTCTTTTTCTCATCACTGATTAGGATTTCACAGTCTGTAATACGATCCGAATCGGTCCCCAAAATTAAACGATTGTCTCCTGGGACATGGGCTATCTACCCACCAAATTTGGTCCGAATCTCTCATAGTTTTTGAATAATCCTGTTAACAGACAAACAAACAAACAAACAAACAAACAAGGGTGAAAACATACTCTCATTGTCGGAGAGAATTAGGTCGTAGGCGCCTATATTTCAACACACTGAACTATAACACTATTACTATACTCTTTTTTTGAGAGTGTGATTGGATTAAGCTTAATACCTTCCTACATAATACCTTGAAAACACAGTGACACAATGCCTGTTTAAAGCTTGGATTAAGGGTGAATGGAGAGAGAGAGAGAGAGAGAGAGAGAGAGAGAGAGGAGAGTCCGCCAAGGAACGAAACCATTATTTTTCACTGTGTCAGGACAAGAAAGAGAAATGATGTACAGAATAAGACAGCAAGATAAATTGGAGAGGTGATGATAATGCGTGAGAGATAAAAGGTGCTGAAATATGTAGTGAGATTGATGGTAAACGTGCACGTGTATTGATGGGCTTTGTACACACTAATGAACTGCAGAGCTAACTTACTGTACATACACGTACGTACACATAAACAAGTACATACACACTTATACAACTGAACGTTTACTCCACACAAACATACATACACAATGAATTTCTCTCTCTCTCTCTCTCTCTCTCTCTCTCTCTCTCTCTCTCTCTCTCGAATGTCCAGTAATGAACGGCTGGCCATCGCGTGACTGTTGATTGACCTATTGCATGATGATTAATGCATGATTCCTGGTGACCCTGACTGCATGAGAGAGAGAGAGAGAGAGAGAGAGAGAGAGAGAGAGAGAGAGAGAGACGCCTAATACCAGAGTTCAAGTTCAGTACTCGTCATTATCATCCGCATCATCATCATCATTACTACTATTATCATCATTATCATCATCGTCATCTTCCCATTATAATAATTATGGCGTGTTTAACATGACAAAGCTCCACTAACCCCTTTCAGTTCAGCCAAGTGTAGTCAAACTGGTTGGTGGATTTGACTAGTAACCAAGGAAGCTCATTCTAGCTCATGTTGGATTTCAAGTATCCACAACTAACGAGTATGATTCAAGGTACAAAGTGCCCCAGCTTTGTCATGTGAAAACAAATTGGTAATAACAGCAAAAAAACAGGTAAAAGGAGAAACTCAAAGGAGAAACATCATCTGAGTGTCCAGCAAAAATGGCACCGCGGCTTTGTCCAAGCTTTGGGAATCCTGGACGGAAAAAAAAAAAAAAAAAAACTATTCACCACATATTTTTAAAATATACCTGACACCCATTTTCAGCCATCTTGCCTTTCACGTCAATTGGTCCTTTTTTTCCTGTCTGCCTTTCCCAGTCTTTCCGCTTTCCCTCATCAAGTAATTCAAAGTACTGCCTAGTAAAGTCAAGGAAATTTATTTTTACTTAACACGTTATTTGTCAGTTTCCTATTTAATTAATTTTCCTATAATGGTAACAATAATAATAAGAATAAAAAATAATGATAATATTATTAATAATAATAATAATAATAATAATAATAATAATAATAATGAGTAATAATAACAACATAATAATAAAAATAATATTAATAGTAGTAATAATTACAACAACGAAAAATAAAAGTAACAGTAACAACAGCAACAACGACAATTAAAATACCTAATAATAAATAACTACCCAGGTATAATTATTCCTCTGTACAAGGAAAAGGGGAAAAAGATGTGTGTGGTAATCCTAGGGACATTTGTCTTCTTAGTGTAGTAGGATACTTATTGACAGAGTTTGGGAAATAACAGGAATTTGCTGGTGAAGAACAGGGAGGTTTTACGAGGAAAGAGGTTGCATAGATCAGATATTCATTCTTAGGTCTTTAGTGAAAAAGATTCTAGAGAAGGAAAAGGAGTTGTATGCTGTCTTCAAGGATTTGAAGAAGCATATGACAAGGTGGACAGACATGGAATGTGGAAAATATTAAGAATATATGGAGTAAATGGGAAGTTGTTGAATGTCGTGAAGAGTATGTATGAGAGTGCTAAGGTTGCAATGCGTGTGGATAGTGAACTGAGTGAATTTTTCTGTCTGAATATTGGATTGAAACAGGGATGTGTCACGTCTCCACGATTGTTCAGTCTGTATATGGACGGGGTTATAAAAGAGATACAAAATAAGGCAGTGGATGTTGGAGCGATTTTAATGAGAGAGGACAACGTTTGGAAACTCCCTGTACTGTTGTTCGCATATGATACTGTATTAAGGGGAACAGCAGAGCTTGGTGAACGAGTATGGGAAAGTATGTAAGAAACGGAATGTAAAGGTAAATGTAGGGAAGAGTAAAGTTATTGTCTTCGAGAGAAATGAAGTCACTGCTTGTACAGTGAGGTTGGATGATGAGGATATGGAAAATGTGAGTGCATTTAAGTATTTAGGCAGTGTGATGAGTAAAGATGGAAGTTTGGAGGGTGAAGTGCTTGAAAGGTTACAGCAAGGAAGAAAGGTTGCTGGTTCCTTGAAAGCAGTGATAAGAAACTGGGAGGTGAGCATGGAGGTGAAAAGTTACTACATGACACTATTGCTATGCCAACTCTAACGCGTGGAAGTGAAGCTTGGACCTCGTTGGAGGGACACAAGTCAAGAGTGAGATCAGTGGAAATGAGTTATTTGAGAGGAGCGTGTGGAGTTACATGGAGAGACAGACTGATAAATGAGGAAGTGAAGGAGCTCTGTGGTGTGGACGTGATAGAAAGCTTTAGAAGAAATACACTGAGGTGGTTTGGTCATGTGGAAAGAATGGAGAGCGATAGACTAACGAGGGGAGTATATGAGAGTGAGGTAAAGGGGAGAGGGAGAGGGAGGGGGACGCCAAGGATGAGATGAAGGGATGGAGTGGAGAGGTATTATGAGAGAAGTAGGTGTGAGCTGGGAGCAGATCAGTGAAATGGCGGGGGACCGAGTGACACGGAGGCGATTTGTTTGTGGCCATCTCTTACGGGATGAGGGCTTTTGGCAATAGATAGGTAGATAGACAGAATAATAATAAAAACCCTCACTTCATAACTTAATCCAATCCCATCTATAAAAGGGGAAAACAATACCAGAAGAAACAGAAAGCGAAATGAGCCAGGCAAACATATAATCTAACACATCATCATCAAAATAACACCCAGCACACGATACCATACACAAATACTGTCATCTCTCCCCCCTCGCCCACTTCAGACCAGCTTCCAGAAGCATATCCACACTCAGATCAGTCGCTGCTCCATTCAGTCACTTAAAGACAACGCACAGCTGTATGCACGGCCTCCTGACATCCACCCTTCTGAATCCTATCTCCCTCGTGAGGACAGGGTCCACCTGGCCAGGCTGAGATGTGGGCACCATCCAGCCCTCTTAAGCTACCAGAAGAGGCTGGATGACTCCGTCGCTGATGCCTGTCCAGGATGCAACACAGCACCCCATACTATTAAGCATATTATGGAAGACTGCATTGCACACAATCACCTACGCCAACAACACAACATACACTCTTTGAGAGCTCTGTGGGAAAGCCCGGTCTTGGCCATGGCCTTCCTAAGGGACTCGGGGCTGTTCGACCAGACTGCCTAGGGAACAACTACTACTACTACTACTACTACACATCATCATCATCATCATCGTCGTAATATCAACACCACAGACGCAAGCACTCATACCAGTATTACTATCGTATACACCAAACAAATTAAATACATCATCATCATCATCATCATCCTCAGCATCAATATCATCAAATGTACCATCGCCAACACCACCAATATGTGTAGTGACCCATAAAAGAAACTGTACCTCGTTAGCCAACCCCTCGGGTTTCGTGTGGTAACAATGCAACCTTTACAACTTCAGGTGATTCGAGATGGACTTTGAGA
The DNA here is from genome assembly GCF_032717465.1 of Coenobita brevimanus. Taxonomy (NCBI): domain Eukaryota; kingdom Metazoa; phylum Arthropoda; class Malacostraca; order Decapoda; family Coenobitidae; genus Coenobita; species Coenobita brevimanus. The sequence continues at coordinate 43,345,453 of NC_137057.1, forward strand.
TACCATGCCTGGGTGAACCCCGATTCGAATTTAGTTTCACTTCGTGATGAACAAATGTAGATATGCCATGTGAAAAAATGCTCACCATAATATTGCTTTGTATTTTAAATACCCGCATCATAGTGCAAGCGGCAAATCCTTTGACTTAAGTAGATAACCTAATGTTCAACACTCTCATAATGTACAGTCAGGGAAAGTTCCGCATTACCCACCTCACGAAGCACTGGTGTGAGACGGGTGAATATGAAGCGGCAGCGAGACTTCATGTATCTGGTAACTGTGAGTGTGATGGAGGGGATTGGGGGCAGAGGAGGGTTTGGTGACAGGTTGGGAATCACGTGTAAGTCTGCAATGTATGACTTGGGCGGTGTGTTTGAGTTAATTTAGTAAGGGTAGATGACACTATGATGCTCGCATTTTATTTTAAAAAAATGCATAGATGTCTGTGTTGTTGTCAGGGAAGTTATGGAAGTTTGCTGGGTTCGGACAAAGTTTTGAACGATTTAATACCCTCTTGCCTTTAACATGACACGTTTCCCAAGGAGATATTCGTAACGGTATAACATTTATATTTTGTGTTGACTCGAAAACAAAGCCTCTCTCTCTCTCTCTCTCTCTCTCTCTCTCTCTCTCTCTCTCTCTCTCTCTCTCTCTCTCTCTCTCGAGAGAGAGAGAGAGAGAGAGAGAGAGAGAGAGAGAGAACATTCAAAGAACCCTTGTCCTCCCCTTCCATGAAAATTTTCTTGATGTTGTTCACATACTGAGGAAACTCAATGTACAAGTAGTATTCAAATATGAGAACACCGTCAAAAAAACCCTCATCAAGAACAGCCCTTTCAGTAATTCAGACGTTGTTTACAAAATCCCGTGTAAAAGCTGTAACAAATTTTACATAGGACAATCTGGAAAAGATTTGGAAACTAGAATCACACAACATAAATACAGCGTAAGGACAGCCCAACAGAGTAGTGGTTTATTTCAGCACAAAGCATCCAGTGATCACCATATTGACTGGACAGGCTCCAAGATTCTAGCAAGATCAAAAAGCTTAGATGAAAGAAATGTAATAGAATCTTGTCTAATTTCTGGCACATATGAAAAGAATGTAAACATGAGCTATGGTCATTTTAAGTGTGATACATTGTTAACTGAATTTATTTTAAAGCAGTATCCCCCAGACTAACACGTGATTGTTCCCTGTCATCTCCTGGTGGTGTAGTCACACCTGTGTGGGACACACCAAGCATTAATCCTGTAGGTCTTAAGTTATGCAGCAGTATTTATCCCCTCCTCCCTCCCCCCTCTCCCCTTCCCCCTTCCTTCCCTCCCCCTTCCCCCTCCCTCCCACTCCCCTTTCCTCCCCTCCTACTCCCTCCTTCTTTGTCACGTGCATTTTTAGATTCAGGTCATCCTTTGTTGTGTTCCACTCCCTGCTGCAGGTGACCATGAGTTAAGCCGCAGGTAAAAATTCAGGTCATCCATTGTTTTGTGTGCCACTACCTGCTGCGGGTGTGCATAAAAGACCTCTACCCTTTAAGTTTCTGTCTCACTGTCTGAAGATGTAATATACGAAAGTACTCACCGTCGCTCCTTTCATTTCTCCTGTGGTTAGTATGCATGAATATCTTCACGGTGAAGTGAAGTCTCTGCACACACACACACACACACACACACACACACACACACACACACACACAAATATATATATATATATATATATATATATATATATATATATATATATATATATAAAAATATATATATATATATATATATACTCGTATACTCTAGGGGGAAGCAGCCTATATATATATGTATATATATATATATATATATATATATATATATATATATATATATATATATATATATATATATATACTCTAGGGGGAAGCAGCCTATATATATATATATATATATATATATATATATATATATATATATATTCTTATAAATTTGTCTAATTATATTTCCTCTGTCATCCCACTATAAACATCAGCCTGCAAACATTTCCACTGCTATGGGTATTACTGATCTCGAACTTAGAGTCTAGGGCAGTGTGAAATAATAAAATAAAATAAATCTATTTGAGCGATTAACACACTTATCGATTTTGTTTAGACAAATTGACATAGGAAGCCATAATCAGACTCTGTAACTGTCATCCCTATCGAACATTACAAAACGAAGGCAAAGAAGCATACTTTTGACAGTAAACATGTATTACAAAAGCAGCAGTGTAGAGAGACTCAGAACAGTGTGATTCCATACAAATACGAACATACCGCTTTTACACTTGAGAATACGTCGGACGCATTATCATTGGCTATTGATACAGTGACGTGAGCAACTCTCCAAACCCTCCCACCCCCGGCCACCCTCCCTCCCACTCACAGTTACCAGACATGTGGGGTGTGGCTGCTGCTTCGTGACTACTCGTCGACCACCAATGCTCCGAACAGTGGGTTATGCGGAATTTTCCTTGACTGTATCATCAATTATTCACATTAAAACCTGACGAGTGGATGCACAAAAACATTTACGATGTCGTCCCTGCTAATGATTTCCAACTATTCCTCACATAATTAAAAGCATTCCATTGAAGTGATTATTATAACATTCACCACATAACCTAACCTGTGACGTTACCTATAAAAATTCAATATCACTTTATCAACTGGGAGTTGCTGTGTCGGTACGTGTCCCGGAAAGACCAGTAATTAATCTTGTACTGACTCACACATTAAAAACATTTTGAGGTAAAAAAAAAAAAAAATGTCTTTCACATGAGGCTGATTAATATTAAAGGCGGCGTGTCTTCACGATGTGTAATTTCGATGAAGGCTGCAACACCATGGTGAAATAGGGACACCTCTTGGACATTATTATGGTTTCATTGTTTTGTCGAAGGTTGTATTATAATTGTGATCTCAATGACATCGTCAGAAGAACAGTTTTCTTTAATGCAACATTTATATCTGATTTTTTGATGTATTACTGGTAAAATATATTACCGTGGGAATGATACTGATATAACTAAAACACCAGTACACTGCGACAGTAAAGATAAATATTACTCCTCTATTAGCATAAGAGTTCCAGATCACTTCTGCGGCAATACTGCATTACATGCCTCGTGACATTTTCACAGAATGTGAATTTTTGCATTATCGTTCATTTATCGATTTTTTCCCTACGTTTTTGGTTAGCTATTTCATGTTTCTCCAGAAAAATGACTCTGAAATGTGTAACTATATCAGTGTCACGATTTTCTGCAATAATTCTAAGATAATGCATCCTCTGAATATCTTACACGAAGTTTTAGCATATCATTGTTGGTGCCATAATGATCATACAGTATAAGAATGTTTACAGTAGCTAGGTTACGTTTCACTGTCCGAGTTGCATTCAAATGCAAATACTATTTTAATAATATCAGTCCCTGAATTTCATAGATTATGGTTTTCCTTCACGATATATTGTAATTTAAATATCCGATAACTGTGGAGATAATACTGTATCACTGAGTTCGGAGGTTGAAATGTCTGTCGAGGACTGAGATCCCAAAGCTTGAAGCTCCAGAACTGTGATGATCTGTCCAGATTAGTACCCATGTCAATATTTTCTTCTCTGTTGCCTACCACATTTCTACGAGTGAGATATGTCAGTGCCAGAATAAACGCTTGCTTGTCCACATCTATACAACATATGCGTGGGTGAAGGGGATGTGTCAGTGCCAATGCGAACGTTAGCCCGGCCAGGTCCGTACAACATATGCTGGGTTGAAACGTGTTAGTGCCAAAGCGAACGCTAGCCTGGCCACATGTCCATTACATCAGCGTGGGCCGATGGGATGTCTCAGAGCCAGAGCGACAGCTAGCTTGGCCACATCTCTACCACATATGCTTGGGTGAAGGAATGTTTCAGTGCTAAATCACACGTTACTGCTAAATCACACGTTACTCTGGCCACATCTCCGTCACATATGCTTAGATGGGGAGGTGTTCGCGCCTGTTCACTCGTTTACCTGGTCACATACAAGTTATTTGGTTACCGTAGTAATGCACCTACGAGATTCGGAAGGTTTAAGCTCAAAAGGACGGAGGGCATATTCATCTGGTGGTTCAGTTTGCCCCATGTCCTATTTTTCTTGGCAAAAGGCCCAGTAGATTGCCCATGAGTGCGCGTTTACGCACGCAATCATGCATGGACACACACACACACACACACACACACACACACACACATCAGGCACGGATTCTGAGTGGAGAGAGGTTATGGGGACAAAAGCCTCTGTATTTCCAGCAAACCAATGAATATTTATAATAAGTGAAATATGACAGCAAAATATAAGTATGAAGTATCCTACATAAATACTTTAATGGAATCATTTCGACGAAAAGAGGGATTTGATGATAAACTGTGGAGGGTTTGACAATGAGTTATCAAGGGTTCATACTTGTAAATCCCCAAAGAATCATTTAACCGTTTTCCAGAGTGCTGCATACAGCTCTGACCAATTCCCTTCCACATCCACTCACCTTTCCTCCGACACCAAGACATAGGCCTACCCCCTCTCCCTACAGTATCCACGCATATGTTTCTTTGTGGTATTACGATGCTCTTCAATGCTGTTCAGTTCTCATTGCTTTCTGCATCTAAAATCTCAGCCCGTGATTGGTGGAGGTTGGACCCATTTGTTCCTTGCACATGTACTTAAATTTCACATCCTCAAGTACGATGACGTCTAATTATTTTGTTTTCTCATTATTAGTACGATTTTACTTGGCAGACTTAATATTAGGGTGTTCGATAATAGTACTGAATAAACCCCTGGCACTTTGAGGTCATTCTTAACTTACATAAGATTGTCTGGTGGTAGGCAGATAAGAGAAAACCTCCCTGTCAATCCCAGTTGGCACTTGACATTGGATATACCGTACGTAGGTGTTTACATTTTCATTGTTGCAGTTTTCTCCAAATGGTAAAAAAATTCATTGAAAGTATGTTTACCTGGTTCACCACCATTTCTTTTAAAATAAAAATAGATTTTATTACCTAGTTCATTACTATGAATTATTTTGGGGTAGTGCTCGGCTAAGGGAAAACGTCTTGTAATGCGAAACTTCTTTCCAACTCTAAACGAAAAGGCCTAAGAGTAGCCGTTAGGGATTGACAGGTAAGATTTCTTGTCATATTACAGGCACAGAAGCCAGATAATATTCTTATCCTAGTGGATGGTAGCTCAATATAATAGAAGAGTCTAACAAGGTAACCTTCCATCATCACTGAGTCAGAATATTTTGAAAAAAATAAAAATCCTCGTGCAGTTATTTTTCGTTCTATTGTAAGTCGGTACCATATGTGCTGTGATTCGATTGGTAGATGAGAAGCTATGGGCACCATTTATTTTAATGACGACCAGGAGTGTTAGTGCTTGTGGCTTTTAATACAATAATAACACTATAGACAACAGGTCATGGGCTCAATATCCAAAGACCACCACATACTATGACAATGGTTGCTCTAACTGACAACCAGCATCATACGTTTGGCATAAACGTTCCGTAAAATAAGAGTGTCTCCTTCATCATGATTACGTGATGATTCTTATCTTCCTACCCCCAGACAATCTTATATAAGTTTCGAATGACCTCGAACTGGCAGGAGTTTATTCAGTAGTACTATTGAACACCCCAATAATAAATCCAGCAAGTAAAATTGTACCAGTAATGAGAAAACAAAATAATTAGACGTCATCATACTTCAGGGTGTGAGGTCTTAAGACATGTGCAACGAATAAACGGGTCCAACCTCCTCCAGTCAGAGGCTGGGATTTTAGATTCACAAAGCAAAGAAAACTGAGCAGTGAGGAGCATCATATTACCGCAAGGAATCATATGCGTGGATACTGTATGTGTGTGTGGGGGGGAGGGAGGCCTATGTCCGAAAGTAAGAGGGGAGGGTGAATAGTTGTGGAAGAGGGTTGGTCGGAGCTGGATACAGCAATCTGGAAAACGGTTACATGATTCTTTGGGGATTTACAAGTATGAACTCTTGATAAGTCAATGTCAAACGCTCCAAAGTTTATCACCAAATTTCTCTTTTCATCGAAATGATTCCATGAAAGCATTTTAGTAAGGTACTTAACACTTATATTTTGCTTTAATAGTTCAGTTACTAGCAGGGGTACCCGACATTGCCGGGCCAAAAAGGCAAACACTCTAATCCTAATTTTGTTTCATTTCAATCCTTTCTTTCTACTCCAGAAAGACATAGTACCTCTTATACTTTTGAAAAGGGATTAAAAAAGGTTAAGGAACTTTCTATTTCAGCTTTCGCAGACTAAAGCATAGTATTTGTGTGCATGTTTACTAATACCGATGACCTCAAATGACCTTGGATGTCGACCTCATGTAGCCTGTGTCTGAACTGAAGGCCATGTGATTCTCCATGCCAAAAATTGGGCTACTGGGTCCAGTCGTCCGAGAGAGTATTAACGGTGACCTCACATGACTTCCGACCAGTGACCTCAAATTATCTCAGAGGCCAACCTCACATAGCCCATGTTTGAATGGGAGATCATGTGAGTCTCTGTGCCAGAAATTGGGCTGCAGGAGTACCCGGCGTTGCCCGCGATAAAAAGGCGAACACTACCGGTAACCTCAAATGACCCAGATCTGAAATTTGACCCCCCTAAAACCATCCTTGGGTCACGCCGATTCAGAATATACTGTATATGGGTCTGGGGGTCTATGGCCCTTGATATGGGCGTGATTGAAGAACAACAAACGAACAAACAAACAAAGCGGCTCTAACATATAGATAGATAGATAGATAAACAGATTGATAGACATAGATATATCTAACTATCAATCTATCTATTTATATCTATATCTGTTTATATAAATAGATAAATCTCTCTCTCTCTCTCTCTCTCTCTCTCTCTCTCTCTCTCTGTATATATATATATATATATATATATATATATATATATATATATATATATATATATATACATATATACTGTACAGTAGAACCCAGGAATTCGTACACGATTCGTTCCTAGAGGCTGTACGAGTTGCGAATTGTTCGAAAACCGAATCATTTTTTTCCATAAGAAACAATGTAATATACATTAATCCGTTCTTTTGTATGGATGAAACGGTAGATTTCGCCATACTATAATGAATGGCGAGATCGGAGACACGGGTTCCACTTTCAAACTTTGCGACGAGTTCTTTTTTCAGCTCAGTTGTTGTTCTCACTACTTTACTTTTAACTCCAGCTGTCTCACTAATTCTCTTAGGGCCCAAGATTATGTACGTACAATTCTCTAACGAGAATACGTAATTCATCACAAAGTTTAATGGTGCCTGTATGACTGATGCATAGCTGGCGGACGACAAAGCCAGACTGGCGACCATGTGGCACCTACGACGCCGCATCTCTTAGTGCGAATAACGGGTCACTGTATGAAAACTGGAGCGATTTTAGGGTGTAAAAGCTGTACGAAAAGCGAGTTGTATGAGTAGAGAGAAGTGCGAATTCCGGGATATATATATATATATATATATATATATATATATATATATATATATATATATATATATATATATATATATATATATATATAATATACTATAGCAGTAGGCGTGTGTGTGTGTGTGTGTGTGTGTGTGTGTGTGTGTGTGTTTTGGGCAGCCGAAACTACACATTCAAATCGCACCAAAATTGGCACAAAAATCGCAAAAAATTCGCTGATGTGAAAAAACTTGGTCCCATCACGATTGAAAAACTTTTACTATATTTAATGAGCGATCACATTTTGACCAAAAACGCTGCTCCCGAAGCCCGGTATAGGATCTCCGTAGAATTTTTTGCCCAGTGGTAGAGCTAAAATAAACTGTAGCAGTAGTCGTGTGTCTGTGTGCGTACTTCGGACTTGCGTTCAAGCAACTTGGGTTCCATTCCCGAAGCTGCAAATAAGACGATCAGTTGGTTACCTGCAAAAAAATCCAAGTGACAACGTTACACTAGAACAGCACATAAACACGAGAGCCCTCTGCAGGAGCAAGTGCGAGAGGCCCGAAGGGCCCACGAGCACTTGTCTATATCTATCTATCTATCTATATCTATATCTGTATCTATCTATCTATCTATATCTATATCTATATCTATCTGTCTATTTATATCTATCTATCTATCTATCTATCTATTTATACTGTACATATTAATTTGTCTGCTGATAATACGGGGGCAAACCCCCCACGCCTACGCAGAATCCGTTTCTGGTGTGTGTGTGTGTGTGTGTGTGTGTGTGTGTGTGTGTGTGTGTGTGTGTGTCCATGCATGATTGCGTGCGTAAACGCGCACTCACGGGCAATCTACTGGGCCTTTTGCCAAGAAAAATGGGACATGGGGCAAACTGAACCACTAGATGAATATGTCCTCCGTCCTTTTGAGCTTAAACCTTCCGAATCTCGTAGGTGCATTACTACGGGAACCAAATAACTTGTATGTGACCAGGTAAACGAGTGAACAGGCGCGAACACCTCCCCCATCTAAGCATATGTGACGGAGATGTGGCCAGAGTAACGTGTGATTTAGCACTGAAACATTCCTTCACCCAAGCATATGTGGTAGAGATGTGGCCAAGCTAGCTGTCGCTCTGGCTCTGAAACATCCCATCGGCCCACGCTGATGTAATGGACATGTGGCCAGGCTAGCGTTCGCTTTGGCACTAACACGTTTCAACCCAGCATATGTTGTACGGACCTGGCTGGGCTAACGTTCGCATTGGCACTGACACATCCCCTTCACCCACGCAAATGTTGTATAGATGTGGACAAGCAAGCGTTTATTCTGGCACTGACATATCTCCTCACTCATAGAAATGTGGTAGGCAACAGAGAAGAAAATATTGACATGGGTACTAATCTGGACAGATCATCACAGTTCTGGAGCTTCAAGCTTTGGGATCTCAGTCCTCGACAGACATTTCAACCACCAAACTCAGTGATACAGTATTATCTCTACAGTTATCGGATATTTAAATTACAATATATCGTGAAGGAAAACCATAATCTATGAAATTCAGGGACTGATATTATTAAAATAGTATTTGCATTTGAATGCAACTCGGACAGTGAAACGTAACCTAGCTACTATAAACATTCTTATACTGTATGATCATTATGG
>NC_137057.1:43359653-43389653 GCF_032717465.1 Coenobita brevimanus
GAGAGTATCGAAAAAAAGCTTTGGTTTTATCACCAAGACATATCCACAGAAATACAGATGAAAAAGTGTGTGCGTGTGTGTGTGTGTGTGTGTGTGTGTGTGTGTGTGTGTGTGTGTGTGAGAGAGAGAGAGAGAGAGAGAGAGAGAGAGAGGAGAACTCAATAACATTCCTCTACGATAGGTGATATATGATCTGTATCACATTAGCTTACGACCTATTTCATTCATTATTTTCCTTGACATGATGACCTGATAGATTAGCGCTCTTAGGAGCCATTGCCAAAGCACACACACACACACACACACACACACACACACACACACACACACACACACACACACACACACTGATATTAAAAGCCGTCAGGTATGTGTCACGTATATTTATTCTCTCTCTCTCTCTCTCTCTCTCTCTCTCTCTCTCTCTCTCTCTCTCTCTCTCTCTCTCTCTCTCTCTCTCTCTCTCTCTCTCTCTCTCAGGGTGGAGTAACTTTAAATGGTCACCACGTTACACTTCCATTTAGGGTTGCCACCTCGAGCTCAGTAAAATAAGGAACGCACTTGTGTTAGTAGGAACAATCACGGCGAGCGGAGCAAACCTATCCAGCAGGGTGGGGGGGGGGGGAGAGAGAGAGGAGCTGTGAGTGCCCCTCTCCCTCCCCCCTCCCCAGAAACTTTTTGAAGTAGGTCTTACTTCACGGGCATTTTGAGGCTATCTGTACTAAACACGAGGGTGACGAGAACATGTTTTAATTCTAATGACATATAACATTTATAAGACCAGTTATCACAGATGTGACTAGTCTCTGGAATTTCTCAATTAAATATGTTGCGACAAAGACACTAAACCATCCTGTTTACTTTTATTCACGCTCATAACACACTATGGTTTATAATAAAATGCACAAGGATTTTTTCATATACTAAATTACAATAGCCTTTGAAAAAGTTTCATATTACACTGTATTCTCATGTCATGTTATATAATGTCATAATGTCAGATCCAAAATGTATGAATGCAGCTTTTTCAAGATCATTCTATTGGAAAATGTGCTCCAGTAATCGAGAAAGCCTTAATTTATTAATGAAATTTTTGCAGGTAGTAATTCTTCATTTGCAGATAGAAACAGGGGATATAACCTTGGAAGAGGTAGCAAAATCTATAAAGGAGTTAAAGAATTTTAAGGCCTCAGGAGAGGATGGGGTATTTCCTGAAATGCTTAAGGTGGAAAACGATGAGCTGAATGCGCTTTTGAAACTTTTTAATGTGGCTTGGGATAATGGTGGAATTCCAGAAGAGTGGAAAAATGGAGTGATTATAAAAATACCCAAAAAAGGAGATTTAAGTGTGTGTGGCAATTGGAGGGGGATAACTTTGACACCTGTAGTTGCAAAAGTTTTTTTTCCAAAATCTTGTTGAACAGATTAGAGCCAGTAATTGATAAAAATTTTAAGAGAAGAACAAGTGAGATTTAGAAAGGGTCGAGGTTGTAATGATCAGATTTTTATTGTAAGGCATCTAATGCAACAAGCTAATGAGATGAAAATGCCACTTAGTATGTGTTTTGTGGATTTTGAAAAAGCGTTTGATAGTGTTTCACGTGGAGCTATGTTGAAAATTATGAGATTCTCTGGTATACCAGAAAAGTTTGTAAATATTATTAGAAGCCTAAATGAAGGTACTTTCTGTAAGGTAATGGTGGGTGGTTCTTTGAGTGATCCATTTGAAGTTAGGTCAGGAGTGATTCAAGGAGGAGTTCTTTCGCCATTGTTGTTTGTTTTGGTTATGGATTATGTTATGAGAAAGGTTGTAAGGAGAACAGGTGCAGGAATTAACTGGAAAGAAAATAAGCAACTGATAGATTTGGACTATGCTGATGATATTGTACTGATTTGCGAAAGTATTTACGAGATGTATAGGGTGCTTGATTGTCTGGTGGAGGAAGGAGAAAAAGTGGGATTGGTGATAAATTGTGTAAAGACTGAAATTATTAATATGAACGTGGAGAACCAAATCGATTGTGTAATTGGGAATAATGAGGTAAAGAATGTAGAAAATTTTAAATATCTGGGAAAGATTGTATCATCTACTGGATCATTAAACAATGAAATTGAGGAGAGGATTAGACAGGCTTGGCGAGCTGTTGGAATGTTGAAATCTGTTTGGAATAATAATATGCTTTCGGTACATACTAAAGTGAAAATTTACAAGTCCATGGTTAGACCAATTTTAATTTATGGGCATGAGTCATGGTACAGTACAATTGCAACAGATCAGAAAGTATTAGGATTTGAGAATAAAATACTGAGAAGGATTCTTGGGGTAAAGTGGCAAGACAGAATTACAAATGAAAGAGTAAGGGAAATTACGAGAGTGGAACCAGTTAATGAATATGTGAGACTGTCTCGCTGGAAGTGGCTGGGGCACATATATAGAAAAGAAGGCAGTTTAATACAGGATGTGCCAGAGTGGACTGCTAGAGGAAGAAGAGGTAGAGGTAGGCCGAGGGAAATCTGGTTGAGGACAATGAAAAGAGAAGCAGGAGAGGAGTGTTGGTGGGACCTGAAGATGGCAAGAGACAAATATTGGTGGAGAGAGTTCATCGAGGCCCTATGCATCCCGTGGGGTGCCACAGGAAATGATTATTATTAATTCTTCATTTAAATCTGAGAACTTACAAGTTACCATATAAAAAAAAAAATCACCAATGAATATCATTTATCTGGCATTGGGTAAGATTTAGCACAATTTTTGTTTCTCTTCTAAAAGAACAGAACTATATCCTACGAAAAATGGAACTTTCTTAGCGAATCAGGGAAACAAATATTGTCAGCCATTCCCTACTTACTTTCTTTTTTACATGAATTCTTTGTGTTGCCCCGTGCTGTAGCAAGAAGCCTTTTATCTTACTCTATAGTTGTGAGAAAGTCAGCACAATTCTGTTCAAAGTTTAGGGTTACTGGAGTCTGTGGGTAGGGGGAGAGTACGACCGTCGGGTCGACACTCGACAGACCTCTCGTAGCACATGTTACGTCGCGTACTTCACACATACTGAAGAACGACCCTGATTGATTGGTAATATTTATTGGTGTTGATAAAGGCATAATTTTACAGTCTGGTTTTATGATTGACCGAAAAATGCGCTCACTGTAATTTTAAAATACTGCCTTCATCAGCTTGACCATTCAGACAGCCATATACGGAACAAATGGAGTTCCGTATAGGTTCAAAACGGAAAGCAACATCTCACTGTCCAATAAGGAACGAATCCGTATTTTAAGGAACGGGTGGCAACCCTACTTCCATCTCCCTTGACGTTTCAGCATTGACTGACATTATTATCAAGTCTTAAAAATTCACACCACTAGTGTTTAGATAATGGCTGGCTGGCAGGATGGTGAAGACTGGAGGTTTTGTACGTGTTAGTGGTTGATGTGTTCATGGCTGATTTCATTTGTTCGTGGTTTGTTAGGTTGATGGTTGGCTGTGTGTTCGTTATATAATATATATGTTCGTTGTAAGATATGTTCGTGGTTGTTTGCATGTGTTCATGGTTGGCTGTACGTGTTCGTGGTTGACTGCACGTGCTAGTGGCTGGGTGGTGTGTTCGTGGCTGATTTCATGAGCTCGTTCGTGGTCGAGTGTAGATTTTCGTGGTTAACTGTACCTATTCGTGATTGACTATGTGTATTCATGATTAATTGACACGTGCAACCATACTAGACTAACTTGACTGTTTGTTTTAGTGACTGTTTGTGTTTGTGGCTGGCTGTTAGATTTCGTGGTAGCCCGGGCATGGTGAAGTGTGTGTGGTTGATTGAACAATGAATACAGAACGTGGTTGGATGCAAGTCTAAAAAGTGTACCGCCACGAACAAAAGTTTTTCGTTTTCGTTTTTTTTAAAGGCTCCAACATGCTTGCATGTGTCGGCCTTGGTCACCTAATGGCGGCTCTCCACGCTGCACGATCCACTGCAGCCTCCCTGTTCAGTCCCTTAACCCTGAGGTCACTCTTAATGACCTCTTCCCATGTCTTTCTCGGTCTACCCCTCATAACCCCACCCCCAATATTAACGCTTCTCACCTTCGTCACCCAGTTATCATCCCCCATCCTCTCCACATATCCAAACCACCTCAGTCTAAGTCTAACGATAATATTAAACTGGCTGTGAATTGGAAGATTTTACATGAACTCTTTTTATGTGTTACCAGTAGTAAACACGCAAGAAATGAGTATGAAAAACAAAGATACTCTTAGTCATTTGGGGAGAATTAAGTAAATGGGAGGCAGGACACATTAGGCTATCTAGCAGTAGATTGTGGGTAAGCATTGTTCATGACTGTATATAATTTTCTTGGCAATGCTTTTGAATATGTTTTGGTAGACTGAACATAGGATCTATTTTACCGTCAACTGGACAGGTGTTGCATATAATTCATAAGTAAAGCTTCAAAACCGTATCAGAACTTTAATGAGAAACAGTATTACAAAAAACAAATAAACATAAAAATTAATATGAGTCGAAATCCTCCGTCACTGCTTCAAAAATCCAGATATATAAAGGACAAACTAATCAAGAGTGTTGAGTTGGTGGGAGTGTGGCCCATGCAAGTGGACAGACTTTGGCTGGTATCTCATGTTATCATTTTTTTTTTTTTTAATCTCTCTCTGGAACCCATCTCACTCACCCTAGGATGGAAAAGGGTCTCTGTGATGAGGATGATAATGATGATGATTGTAAAGTCATGAGCAAAATTTTGCCAAAAATCCTCTGCCAGGATTGTGCCTTGCTTTCCATATTTATCATTCTTCCTCGGACGACAGAGAGTATCCTTCCTTTTAACACTCTTTTGTTTTCAGCCTCATGTTGATTTTACTAATGCTTCATGTAACACCTTCTACTCTCTCTACCAAAACAGAAGTGTCGACCAACTGTTGCTCACGGTTGTACGAGTACATAGGCAACAATTCGCCGCTGAAAGACGAGCAGACTTAAATCAAGATGGAAGAGGGATTGGAAGTTCAGGAAAGAGTCATTACTGAAGTCTCTTTGTCGGAGCTTTTCATTAGAGGATGCGGTGTTAGGAAGCAGAGTGATGAAAACAGAGGCTGAGAGATAAGTGACAGAACAGAGAGATAGGTTGAATGACAACGACAAACTGGTAGAAAGATATCGATTTAAAGAGGATAAAAAATGGGGTTGATTAGATAGAAAGGCTGACAGTGATAGCTAGATACGGACTGACAGATACATAGACCGACAGATAGGAAGATAGACTGACAGATATATAGAAAGGCAGATATAGACTGACATAAAGATAGACGAACAGACAGGCAGATAGACAAATAGGTAGACGGATGCAGAAAAGAATTCCAAGAAATGTTTGAAAGAGAACTAATCCAAAACATAAAATTATGATCCACTCGCACGACGAAGGCCAACAGTCAACGCTTATCACCAAACGTCATGAATTTCAGAGTTGGCGCCCGCTGAAGTAAACAGAACTATCAGTGTTTGCACAGCCAGCGGTCAATATTTCCTTTACGCCTCCTCAAAACCGTGGTCAGACCTAAAGTAATTAGAAAAAATCTAAAATGTTAAGATGTAGGGATGGAAAAGGTGCAGAGCCACACACACACACACACACACACACACACACACACACACACACACACACACACACACACACACACACACACACACACACACACACACACACACACACACACACACACACACACACACACACACACACACACACAGAAAGAGAGAGAGAGAGAGAGAGAGAGAGAAACCTTACAATTAAAAATCCGACTGTAGTTTGATACGGACTGATGACAACTCAAATGCACCACAAGTCATTGGCTTAAAGATAATGCCTGATGGAGATGATATTAAGTTAATCTATGCATCCCGTTTTGGGACATCGGTCGACGTTAAGCAATGTTGCATAGTTTCTTTCTCTTCAGTATACAAACTTACATACATATATACATACATACAATAGTAGTAGCGGTAGCAGTAGTTGTAGTTGCAAGTTGAAGCTTATCTCAGCGTGTACTGGATGGACTGCAGGCCAAATGTGCCCTTCTTCCCCTGTCCACTGCCCTCCTTTTGGGGGACAGGAAGGGGGCTGAAGGACGCTTCTACAACCAGGCAGTTGCACCTCAAGGGCATACCAATGCTACCACGCGAAGGCATCCCTCTCCAGCACCGCATACATACATGCATACATACACAGACATACAGACGTACTGCATATACGTACACAAACTTAACTCTCTGTATATAAATAACTTTCTTTTAATCACACCTACGTGTATTAGTAGGGGGGTGACAATTTTGTGAATGTTATACCTCCGGGTTCTTAAAATGTGGCATGTCTGAATAGAATAATTGTCATGAAAAATATTCCGACCTATGAATTGTTTTGACCCCCTGTTCATACCCCTTGAAGTATGAGATGTTCACCTATAATTCCTTCAGGCAGGTGTACTCACATGCCGAATAGGTGGTCCGTAGCATAGTTTCATTGTTTTTATACACATCGAAGTTAATTTTTGATGCTTCTTCAGGTTTTAGTTAAACAGTGTTGCTTTTTCTTAAAATGAGGGTAATCAGATCTATGGCAGAGAAGACGTTGATCGACGAAATCTTCCGAGAATGTTATGATTTCGCTCCATGCCTGCTGCCCACTGAGAAAAACATCATAAAACTGATGATCTTCCATGTTCGCCCTCATGGTGTTTTCATGTCCAACTTAGTCTTGAACAAGCTGCTGAGCTGGATGCAGACGAAGTCATAGACCATTTCACTTGGTGCAACATCTACACCAAAACCAAGAACAACATAAAAAGGCGATCCTGAAGTTATAAGAAGAGTTTTCTTTTTCAAACCAGGAAGAACAGAAGCACTGAATCCTTGTGCCAGAATTGTGTTGAGCCATTCAACAACCGTGTGAAAACCACTCTTTTCGATGTAGCGACAGAGGACAAATCGTCCATCAAGAAGCAAGAGATGCTGTATGGTGTCAAAACGACCAAAGACGAAGAAGCGTATCTGCAAGATCAGAGGACAGAAAAGAAGATGTCTTGCGAATCGTTCGTGGAGAAGTTGAAGAAAATGGCACCGAGGAGGCAGAGTAGTGAAGAAGGAATGGCCCAACTGATGAGGAGGGAAGCGATCGATTTGGCAAGACTGGATAAAGTTGGCCTGAGTAACCTCGCCTCAGACGACCACGAAGACAAGTGTCCAGAAGCCTGCTGGATGTAAAATACCAACCAGCAGAAGAGGAAATGTTGTCCAAGAAGATGAAGTTTGTGACAGACTCCTCATCCTCGTCAGTCGAGAAGACTCTTGCTGAAGACTGGGATCACATAAGGCACAGCCAACAAAAAGTTAGGCCGGAATCTTACCGTGCCATCGACAAGTCGATGTCCAGCTTCCACATGTCAGTGGCACAGGCTTCTGCAGCTGTAGTGGAAGTGGGGAGGTATATGTTCAACCTCAATTGGAAGTACAACAACAAAGATGACAGTATCATTGATCTCAACACTGTTCCTCACAAGATAACCAACGTCACTATGGGCAATGCCATCGAAGCGTTCACGCCTTCCCAGATTGTGCGTGAAATGTTGGACAGTGAATAAAAAGTCCCGATTACCTATCACGACGATGGCATCAGAACACAAGGGACTGGAGCGTATTCTGTCCAACGAGTCACAATCAAGGGGAAGTACTATCCTTTTCTAAAGCTCAGAATTACTTCTGAGACAAAGGAGAACCTAGCTGATCTGAAAGTGGTTGTCCTCTCGATCCTGGCGGTGTATGGAGGCATGACTCCACAAAGCCTGTGGAGCAAGATCGACTTCATCATGACGGACAGTGTCAACCACAACATTGGAGTCGAGGGAATGGTAGCTGAAAAGCTGGAAGTCAACCACATCCCTGACCACCTGCTCTGCCAAGTCCATCCGAATTTGATGTCAACAGGGAACTGTGCAATCTCTGGAGTGACGTCAACAGGACTATTGGGCCAGAGAAGATATTCGCAGGATTTCCTATCACGATAGGCAACCCTCAGTTATCTGTCACTGAGAACTGGGTCGAATGTCTTCCAAGACTGGTCTCCCACGACTTCGACCACAAGCAATGGAACAAGGCAGACATGTTCCACGTATTTCTCGGACACAAGAAGAACGTGGCCAAGAGACTGAAGAAGGAGAGGTTCAGATCTCTTGTGCACAGCTGTGTGGTGGCTGTCTTCTTGGACCAAAATGTGACGAGTTTCTTGCTCAAGTTCCAGTTGATCACCAGTCAGGTGACTTGCATAGTCAGGTGTTTCGAGATGCTGGAATACGTGCGTATCTTGGCCTCAGTGGGAGTGGCGATAGGCATGCATCTGGTGGACCCTTTCGTGTCCATCATGTCCAGTAGCTCAACCATATATGACCAGATCATGGAAGCCTTTCCTCAGCTGTACCTGGATCTAACCACGACCTCCGAGGAGAGATTGCTCAACCTGTCTCAGCCTGCCTTCTCCTTCATGAGACAAGAGAGGTTTCGACACGTTCTCTACCAAGAGGAGTTGCTGACACCAGCTGAGGCTGTGCTCCAGATGTACTGGGATGAATGCTGCCAGGTTCTGGAGATCCAGCTTCCTCGACTTGTGACTCTGTGGTCGAGACAGAGAGGAGACATGTTTCAGTTTGGACTGATCGCTGACTTTGAAGCTCCCCATCAGCTGTGTGAGATGGATCAGGGGAAGCTTGCTTCTGCACCCATCAACAATATGAACCCTGAAAGATCTGTGGGTGCCATCAACTATGGGTTGAAGTTGAAAGGGGCTAAGCAGCTAAAGGTAGTGAGCAGAGTCCACGTCAATGCAGCGGGATCTGGGCTGACTGAAGACCAAGAGATGGACGTCAAACGTTTCAAGAAGATAACAGGCAGCAACGGGGAGCTCCCACAAATCAAGAAGGAGTGGGATGAGCAAGAACAGAAGTTGAGGGACGAAGGAATGGACGAGACACAAGTTGCTAATATCTCCGTAGACATACAGAGAAATGCTGAATTAGCTTGTCTCAAGGACCTTGGTGATCCATTCACCAACGCAGAAGAGGTGGACTGACACACAGTCAGTAACATCAGCGAGAAGAACAAGAACAATCGACTGTATTTTGAAATCAGGCATGCGAGGAACAGTTGTGTGATGTACCCGAAGCAGGCGGATATCTTCAAGGTCAAGAAGAACCACAAAAATTTCTCCAGCGAGACATACGCAAGTAACCTCAAAGTGTACCTGAGGAAATTTACTTGCCACGTTGACATGGACATCACTGATTTCAGCTGTGCCCTGAATAAGCTATCCTAGATACCTACGGGCGAGAACCTCCTCGTTGTTACGATGAATGTAGATTTTTGTGAATTAAATGTGATGCAATACATATATTTGATTACAAAAATGCCTTAAAACTATGATCAACTTCCGAAAAAAACTCTCGGGGTCTTGGAACTTCTCTAGTCTCGGAATTTACGATGATTTATAGAGAAATTGACGGTTTTAGAGCACACACGGATAGTCACGGCTCTTCAGAGGCGGATTATTGGACGTGTTCCCAACCCAATCTGCCTAAATGGCCTGTGGGCAGACATGCCCTATGTACAGACCCCATGTACAGGGGGTCACAAGACTTTTTAGGTGAAAAATAAGATCAGCACTAGATTCGTGACTTGATGGAGCACCTTTTGAAACGAGAAGCCTATGCAAAATCGGAAAAATCGCTAATCTGTCACCCACCTAATATTATATGGCATTCATAAACACGTGGTGTGGTTGTGATGGGAGGCGTTAAGAGAAACACACTGAGGTAGCTTGGCCATGTGGAGAGGATGGAGAGTGAGAGATTGACGAGGAGAGTGTATGTGAGTGAGGTGAAGGAGGGGAGTGGGAGAGGGAGGCCTAGGATAAGATGGAGGGATGGAGTGGAGAGGTATATGAGAGAGGGGTGTGTGAGCTGGGAGCAGGGCAGTTAAATGGCGGGGGACAGGGCAACATGAAGGCGATTTGTTTGTTGCCACCCCTTATGGGATTAAGGCGTCTGGCAATAGATAGATAAAAGTAATTGCACGTACAGTTCGCCGCACAAATGGCGTTCCTCACCCTCCAGGTCAAATCGTATATTCGGCAACGCCGTACGCGGATCCCCAACCCCCTCCTCACCCCACCTCGTAGTACTTCCATCCTCCCCCGCCTTCCACTGACCCACGTATATTGCAACTGATGTAAATGGTTCACGAAACCTTTATCTCATATACGTGAGTCAGTGTAAGGCGGGGGAGGTTGGTAGTACTACGAGATGGGGTTAGGAGGGGGTTGGGGATCTGGGTACGGCGTTGCCAAATATACAATTTGACCCGGAGGGTGAGGAACGCCATTTGTGCGGCGAACTGTACTGTACATGAATTATCCTTCTCTCTCTCTCTCTCTCTCTCTCTCTCTCTCTCTCTCTCTCTCTCTCTCTCTCCCCCCTTAACCATGCAATAAAAAACATTATTCAGTTATTACTGAGGTTGCTTTGAAGGGATTTCCAGCTATCGTATACCGACAAGTGGTGCAGTGTATGTGTCTACCCAACACAGTTACACCTAACTTCATATGCTATGCGTATAGTGTATGTATCCACCTTACACAATATCTCATACCTCAAGCTTCATGTACCTACTGTATGTGTCATTTATGTATCCATCTAACAATGACACATGACCCGAAATTCATGTTTCAAAAAGTATGTGTAGTTTCTGTATCCACCTCATAATGGCACATGCCTCAAAATTCATTTATCGTAAAGTCTGTGTAGTCTATGTATCCATCTAATTCAATCACACATACTTCAATCTTCATGTACCCTAAAGTGTAGTAGTAATAGCTGAAACCCCAAGTTCATCAAAATGTGAAACTAGCGAACTACAGACGGAAGCTGCCCTCTTCCTGCAGTCCATCCTCCTCCTCTTAGGGGCCAAGGAGGAAACTGATAGATCTCTGTATAAACAAGAAGTGTGGCCAACTGACCATATCGGCGACACCACGTGAAGCCGTCCCTCTCCAACGTGCCATCAAGAATACTGTCCTATGTATATCTACCTGTGACACAGTCACATATACCTCATACCGTACTAGCGTGTCAGGAAGCAGTAAGGAAGCGTTAGGACAGTTGTCGGAGCGGCGGTACACAATATTCCCAGATAAAAGATTCACGGAGCAATATTGTGGTATAAGGTTACGTTGTCCCGTGACAAAGTGGCAATACGCGTTTGTTCCTCTTATGGGCTCCCAGCACGCGAGTTTGCATAGACGCGGAATGTGCGTTGTGGTGTTGCCAAGTGTTGTTTGATTTGGTTAGTTGGCTTGTTGATTAATTATTGTGTGATTAGTTGGAGAGTTAGCTATAGTTCTTTCTCCTTCAGCTAGCGGAGACTGTCGTCCTTCCGAAACTTAATTCATGTATACCTCGCTGGCAGAATATGACAATACTGGAGCTGTATATCTTTTCCTTGGTGATGCTTCGTTATTAGCAGCATATTTTACTGTTAATCTTTTGTTATAGCTAAGCATACAGGATGGAGGAATGGCAGCTTTAGCCTAAGTAAATGTGGGCACAGAAAAGTTGGGTGTTTGTTAAGAAGGGCTGGAATGTAATTGACTGAGTAAAGAATTAATTGATCAGATATTCAGCAGGCCATATTATAATGTTAGGTTACGTTCTCCCGTGACATACTCGTAGTGGGAATACACGCTTGTTCCTCTTACAGGCTTCCAACACGCAAGTTTGCACAGACGCGGAAAGTGCGTTGCGGTGGTCCTTTGTTTACTTGGTTATTGTTCGTTCACTTTAGCTTCGATTTTCGTCCATTTGCACGCATGTGGAAATGAACGGATCATGAATCTGGCTTCTTTTGTTCGGGTTCTTGGAAGGGAGAACTTTTCTGCAAGCTTCAATCCTATGTTTATTTCTGCTTTGCATTAAAAAACAGAATAACCTATTGCTACGGCTCTACATCCTCTCCATAGCGCTTCGTGAATTGCACCATGTATTAGTGTTAATGTTTGAGTTATAGGTCTGCACTGAAAATGAAGTTGATACTTTTAACCCAAGTTAAAGTGTAAAGCTAGTAGTTAGGTGGCCGTGGAGTTGGCTGACTGCCTGACTGACTTATGACTGGTTGGTTGGTTAGCCGTTTTATATATATATATATATATATATATATATATATATATATATATATATATATATATATATATATATATATATATATATATATATATCCCGTTGGATCCCAGGGGTGCTGGGCGAGGCATGGCGCTGGGTGGGTACTAAGCGTACCGCCCTCTGCCTATCGGCTCATAGTCGCGAAGCTCATAGGTCCCTACCCGGGGGTTCCCTACTTTATAAAGACTTGAAAAATCCCGGTTCTGTCCAATATTCCGGACACTGGGTTCCAATGGGATATATATATATATATATATATATATATATATATATATATATATATATATATATATATATATATATATATATGATCAGTGTTACAGAATGCTGCTCTGCACCTGTGACACACAGAGGTAATACACGTTTGTTACTCTTACAAGCGACGAGCCCGTGAGTTTGTTCAGTGAATGTGCGGAAAGGGGATTTGTGATTTTTGATTGGTTCGGTTACTTAGCTGAATGGTTTGGTTGGCTGATTTGTTGGTTGCTTGACTGGGTAGGTGGTTGGTTGGTTGAATAGGTAATTGGTTAGTTGGTTAGTTGGATGGGTAGGTTATGTGATATTTTTATTGTGTGGTTGGTTGACTTATTGATATTGGCAAACTGGCAGTATCATTTTGTTACCGCTGTCTCTAGATAAGATTCAAGCTGTTAAAATAGAAAAAGACGATGATAGGGTTAATGAAGGTTATTAAAGAAACCCATTCACTTCGTACAGATTCGTAGAGAGGGGGATGAGAAACAATCTTAATATATTTCTTTGTTTCCATATTAATACCGTTAGAGATTGTATTCAACTCACAAAACTCCTCGTTTTCAAAAGGCCAGCGGTTAATAAATAAATAAATAAATAGTTACTAATACTTTTGTACTGAAAATAATACAATAAGAAATGTAGGGTATCTACTGTAAATTACTGAGTTCTCATTCTTGCTACCACCAAGTGATTATACTGACATCATGGATGACCTCATGAAAAAGAGTCAATCATAAAATCTCTCTCTCTCTCTCTCTCTCTCTCTCTCTCTCTCTCTCTCTCTCTCTCTCTCTCTCACCACTATTTGAAGCAAGGAACGTAAGACGAGTACAAGTCTGCGTATTTCACGGTGATAAAATATTGAAATTTTCGTGATAATGGTGGTGTTACTGTGTGTGTTAGTCGCCTCTTGGGTGTGATGGCGTGATAGGTATGAGATGAATACTTAATTTTGAAAATGACTGGGTTCTGAGTATTGTGAAAATGGAAGAACTTGTGTAATACAGAAGATGAGAGTGAGGTGTAATATAGAAAATAAATGGCGGGAAGGCATCCCTCTCCAGCACCGGTAACCTAAGTAAACTTGTGGGAAAAAAAAAAATATTGAAGGTTTCAAGCTGACTTTGAGCTCCAGATATTTAGGGAAGGTTGATGTGGAGTGGCAGGAAAAAAAGCGCCAATTGTGAAAATGAGGAGATAAAATATGGCATCCCTACGTGTCAAGTGGGGTTGGTGGAGGATTAGTGCCCCTCCCTGTAAAACAATTAACTCTAAGCCCTTGGCCACCCCGTGTGGGATGCATGCGTCTGGCAATGATGATGAAACACCGAAGAATTGTTGGTTTAGCCTTAGGAGAGTGTGTGCTGGAGGGCTGGCTGGGTTATTTAAGCCAGTGTGTTGATATGGTGGGGAGAGTGGATGGTGTGGAGAGACTGAGTGGACTAGTGGGAAGGGACAGATGAAGTGGATGGGTGGATAGGAGTGGGTTAGCTTAGTGATAATGCTGACGTGATAGACTGAGTGGATGGGTAAGGCTGAACATAAAATGTGGGTGTGTGGGTGGATGAGTAGAGATGGGTTGCTATAGACAAAGTGTTGACATGGTGGGCTGGGTGGGTGAGGCAGAACCTGTCGGAGTGGATAGGTAGGTGGGAGTGGGAAAATGGAATTAACTGGCTCGTGGGGATGGAGAGACGGAGTGGCTGGATGGAAGTGAACTAATTGGGTGGATTGGTGGGTGAAGATGAACAAACGGAGTCGGTGACTGAGTGGGCAGACGAGTGGGTGAGTGAGAAGGAGAGGGCACACGGAGTGGGTGACTGAGTGGGTACAAGTGGCAAATAGGATGGGTTAGTGGGTGGGTGAGCATATGCAATGGGTTGGTGGGTGGTGGTGGGTTAGTCATGGTTGTTTAGTTTTATACATGTAAGTCTCTGATAATGACAAAAGTGAGGTAAGGGTGACAAGAAAACTCAAAGTATAAAAGTCTTGGGTTATAATATGTAATGTTTCGGTGCAAGTCCTTGATCACATTGACAAAAACGAGACTTTAAAACCCGGATATCACAGCATTTTATACTATACATGCAGAATACCACTTCACTGTGTGTTGAGGGACGCCTTCTTGTGGTGGCATCGATATAACCGGGCATCTCCTCTGTCTAGTAATATAACACCCATTAACTTCCCCTCTATACACGAAAAGGAGGATGGTGGGCGATCGGAGAAAGGCACGTTTAGCCTGCAGTCCATTGGGTTCACCTTTCTTACGAACCTAAGGTTGCTGCTGTTACCACTACTACTACTACTACTACTACCAATGATGATGATGATAATAATAATAATGATAATAATAATAATAATAATAATGATAATAATAATAATAATAATAATAATAATAATAATAATAATGATAATAATAATAATAATAATAATAATAATAATAATAATAATAATAATAATGATTATCATACCACCGCCACCACCGCCTCACTGACAGCGATATGTACTCACCAAAAGTCCTACAAAGCAGTTACACCTATTTCACTGATTCCTCGACGACTCAATCTATCACTGTCACAAGATGCATCAGTACACCGTCACTTAACCTCACACCTGCCTGATGGTACCTCCCTAAAAAGCACACCATATCAAGCTGAAGTAATGGATGGCAGGATATCAGAGTGAAATGCCATCAGAGTAAGAGCACCTTGCTGTTGTACTTGTATGCAGCCTGATAATGCCCTTGGCAGCTTTGACCTGATACCACTCTTGACACAAGGTTAGGTTGACGATAGATAGTAAGACTGGTCAATGAACATTGAAGATCTGTTGATAGAGGTGGATAATGAAGGTATTACTTGTTCATCTTCATGAAAAATCCGTGACTTGGGGATCTGGTGATAGGGACGTCTAATATAACTGAGCTGTAAATAATAAGAGCGATGTCAACATAACAGTCCTCAGGAGCTGATACAGAAGTTAATTACAACTTGCCTGTCAACTTAAGCTGTAATATATATATATATATATATATATATATATATATATATATATATATATATATATATATATATATATATATATATATATATATATATATATATATATATATATATATATATATATATATATATATATATATATATATATATATATATATATATATATATCCACTCACTCAATGTAGTGCTGCTCTCGGGTGTCTGCCCTGTCCTCTCCTCCATCCTTCTTTCCTTCCATCTTCTTCTGTCTTTCTTTCCTTCATTCTTTCCCAGTACTTCTGCCAACGGGTGACTTAACATTCCCTCTTCTGTCTTTCATTTCTTCATTCTTTCCTCTTCCTTCTGCCTATGGGTGACTCTACACTGAGTGACAAAGCCAAATGGTTTCCTGTACACCAAGAAACTATTTTCTACGCTGGGTGGTAACAATATAACCAAATTTTGGCGCCTGGTGGTTTAGTGGGTAATTATTGTGTTCCAATCAGATTGAGCCGGTGAAGGTTTATATCCAAGGGATGGTTGGGGTTTATTGCTCACGTAATGCCACTCAGGGATGAGTGAAGTTGGTCACTCTCATCTTAAATGTCAGGACCAACTGCCTAGCCCCGGGCTTCTACGCTCCTCATGGAGCAACGTAGGATTAGATGATGGATGGATATATATATATATATATATATATATATATATATATATATATATATATATATATATATATATATATATATTAGAACATTTTAACAGTTGCTGTTGAAGAAGTCAAACACAAACTACTGGTGAACTTTTGATATAATACATGCAAGGGTAAGAACTTGGGCTCTAAATAACTCTTCATCTAGATGACGACCTACATACATCTGCTGGTTCATCAGATTCTAATTTGTTTGTAAAAATTCATCTCAACACAATGACTTACTCTACAACACAGATGAAATGATTATTACAACCATGAAATGACACTCAGTTAACTGGCAGGTCATTTACCATGAAATGACACTCAGTTAACTGGCAGGTCATTTACCATGAAATGACACTCAGTTATACGTGACATGTCAGTTGATATGATATGGTTGTTCCACACTTGTATCGAACACTTTCTCTGGAATAACATTTAATTAATGACCAGGTATTACAGATCGTACAGATCGGATTGCGTATTTAGGTAAAAAAGGCTAAACCATGCAAACAGAAAATCATTACTTTTATATATATATATATATATATATATATATATATATATATATATATATATATATATGTATCTATGTATGAAAGTAGCAATATATGTATATACGTATGTATGTACGGTATATCATTTACAACGAAAAATACGTCTATCTGAATATGTTTATCTATCTATTGACTAACGCCTAAATGCCTTAAGGGGGGCCACAAACAAATCCAGTCTTTGTCGCCCTGTCCCCCGCCATTTCACTGCTCACCCCCTTGTTCACACACCCCTCTCTCGTAGACCTCTCCACTCCATTCCTCCATCTCATCCTCGGCCCCCCTTCCTCCCTCTCCCCCCCTCCATCTCAGTCACATACACCCTCCTGTTTAGTTTCTCGTTCTTCATCCTCTCCACATGGCCAAACCATGTCATTGTATTTCTCCAAACGCTTTCTATCACATCCACATCCACACCACAATGCTCCTTGACTTCCTCATTTGTCACTCTGTCTCTCCGTGTAACTCCACATGCTCCTCTCCAATAACTCATTTCCACTGCTCTCACTCTTGTAATCTGTCCTTCCAACAAGGTCCAAGCTTCACTTCCATATGTTAGAGCAGATATTACAATACTATTATGCAGCGGCTTTTTTAATGTTCATTTCCTTGTTTCTTATCACTGCTTTCAAAGAACCAGCAACCCTTCTTCCTTGTTGTACACTTTCAAGCACCTCATCCACCAAACTTCCATCCTTACTCATCTCACTACCCAAGTACTTAAATGCACTCATATTTTCCATTTCCTCACCATCTAACCTCACTATACATTCAGTGGCTTCATTTCTCTCGAAGACCATAGCTTTACTCTTCCCCACATTCACCTTTAGATTCCGTTTCTTACACACTCTCCTAGACTTAGTTACTAAGCCTTGCAGTTCCCCATCGTCTTCACTTAACAATAGAGTACCATCTGCAAACAAGAAGTAGTTTCCAAACGCTTCCCCCTCTCATTAGGGCCACTCCAACATCCACTGCTCTACCTTGTACCTCTTTTTATAACCCCATCCATATACAGATTGAACAACCATGGGGACATGGAACATCGCTGTTTGAATGCAACATTCAGATAGAAAAATTCACTCAGTTCCCCATCCACATGCACTGCAGCCTTAGCACCCTCATACATACTCTTCATGGCATTCAACAACTTCCCATTTACTCCATAATTCTTAGTTTTTTCCACATTCTTTGTCTATTCACTCTGTCATATGTTTTCCCCAAATCCGTGAAGGCCGCGCATAACTTCATTCCTCTCTCTAGAAACTTGCCCACTAAAGACCCTAGAATGAATATCTGCTTTACACTACCTATTCCCTTCCTAAAACCTCCCTATTTTTCTCCAGCTAATTCTTGTTATTGCCCTAACTCTGTCAATAAGTATGCTACCATATATTTTTCCTATTACACTAAAAAGACAAATGCCCCTGTAGTTACCACACTCCTTTTTTCCCCTTTTACATTGTACAGGGGAATAATTATACTTGACTTCCCATCCTCTGGGACTCTACCTTCCTCCCATGCCAATTTGCACACTTTCCATATCCATTCTACTACTATCTCTCACCCATCCTTCATCATTTCACCACACAGTCCATCAGTTCCTGGGGCTTTCCCCATTTTGACTTTCTTCATTGCTACCACTACTTCCATGCTACTGATCTCTTCCTCTCTTCTCACCACTCTCCTTCCTCCGGCCAATCCCCAGCCACTTATACTCGCATTGCATTCATTTTCTATGTTTAACAGTTCCTTAAAGTGTTTTCTCCATCTGCTCCTTTTTTTCTCCCTTCTCCACTATCAATCTACCATTTTTATATTTCACTCCTCTACTAACTTCTTTATCACCCTGTCTAATTCTGTTTACCGCTTTCCAGAACATTTTGTTACATTCCCTTCATATTACACTTAAATTCCTTCCAAATTCCTCATCTATTCACTTCTTACTCTCTCTTACTAATCTATCACTACTGCCTTCCTCTCTTCATGTAACTTTCTCTTCAGTCTCTCAACTTTCTCCATTCCTCTGCTCCCCATCCACTCACTATATGTTTTCTTCTTTTGCGCCTCAGCTTTTCTTACCTCTTCATTTCATCATGCTGTTTCTTGCACTCCCTTTCGTCTTCTTTTCACTCCACACACCATCTCATATGCTGCACAGATTCCTTCTATGAAAATCTTGCACACACCTTCCACGTCCCCCATCAGCTCCAGGTCAAATTTACCCAGTCGCTCATACACTTCCCTCTTACAGTCTGCCTTTTTTTTTTCATCCTCTTGCAACCTTTCTACCCTCGTTGTATGGATTACTTCCTCCTGTCCTTCACCCCTTCTGATCATCTATTGCACTTGAACCTTGGCTTTCACCACGAACAAATGGTGGTCAGAAAGTCCACTCCCCCAACTTGTGTGTGCTCCTGCATCCATAACATTCCTTCTCATTCTGTCATTCACACACACATTGTCAATCATTGCCTTCCGTTCACTGAATTCACCACCGACCCTTCTCATCATTCGCCACGCATACCTTTGGATTATTTTGTACCTAAAGAGGGTACTGGCTATCACCAGCCCCCTATCCACACAATTGTCCACTAGAGCACTGCCAATCTCGTCCACTTCTGCAGGCACACCCCAGTCACCAACTACTCCATCCACCCTCACATTCCCTACTTTTCCATTCATATCTCCAATCAAAAACACTCTCTTTTCTCTCAAACTTCTCCATGCATGCTTCTACATTTGCCCAGAACTCTTCTCTCACTCATCTTGCATGATCTTGCATTGGTGCATACAAACACACAATCGCTCGCGTTTGTATTCTCACTTTTAATCGTATCCACAAAATCCTTGAACCAACTAGTCCATACTCTCTGATATTCTTCTTCCATCTCTTGCACACAGCAATACATACACCTTCTTTTGCCCTCTCATTCTCACCTACTCCCGCGCATATAGGCCTAGTCCATCCGTACTCCCACTCTCTCACACACTCACCTCTTCATTTAGTCTCAGGTAAACCACCTATTGCCACTTTTGCACCCTCATGCACCTGGACAATCTCTATCTCTTTCATTTCATCATTCGCAGGTCCCTTACATTCCATGTCGCAATCCGTACCATGTCCTTTGTCCGGTCCTTGATTGTCACCTGTTGGTCCTTCTTGATCCGACGCAACTTGTTTGTATTTTTAGTCCATTGTTTTCCTGGGAGGGGCACTAACCCTCCGCCAACCCACTTGTTGACACGTAGGCAACACGTGTTGGTTGATTATATGGTTACCACCCAGCGTATTAAATGATTTCTTGGTTTACAGGAAATCATTTGGTTTGTTACTTAACGTAGAATTACCCGAAATAGAGTACCATTCCACTGAGTAAGTGGATGGTGGGCGTCCCCACCGACCACTAATATGTAAATGTCATAAATTCCATAATATTAAGATTACAAACTTTTAGCGACAAACACACCACCTGCTATGGAGCCAACCCTTGTCGCAACCCACGATATATCATCCTCTTAGTCTCTCTGCTTCACTGATAAAATACTCCCTGAATCCACTAGCTAAGATCAAAACGACATACCCTGCTTCTGACCACAATAGGTCACGAATACTCTAGAATTATAGTAACGAAGGCGGGAACCTCTATGACCTGTTAAAAGCAAAGGAAAAAAGTGTCATGCCTCTGGAGGTGCATGGATAGAGTTGGGCTAATTCCTGAGGCACAAACAGCGCAATTAAGTTGATGACTCAGATTATATAATATACTCTATGTATTATCGAATATCAAACATCTTTCAAGTGTATTCTATTTTGCATTTCTATCACTAGGTGGTTCATATATCACAATACTTCATCCATGTTTCAGAATGTTAAGTGTTCCAAGATACCATATATCATCCTATAAGGCTCTCTTCTTGACTGAATTTACGAGCGAAGGCCACGTCTAAACACACAGAGCCACAGAGCAGTGGGTTGTTATATTAGCTGTAGTGATGTGTTGTAGTTGTTGTATTAGTTGTAGTGATGTATTGTAGGTTTTTGTATTAGCTACAGTGATGAACTGTATATTACTGTTGCAGTGACATATTGTGGGTTATTGTATTAGCTGTAGTGACGTATTGTGCGTTATTGTATTCGCTGCAGTGATGTGTGTTGCTGCATTAACTACAGTGATGTATTAGTGGTTACTGTATTTACTGTAGTGATGTACTGTGGGTTACTGAATTAAGTAAAATGGTGTACCGTGGATTATTTTATTGGCTGTTATGATTTTTTTGTGTTTGATACCTGAGTGAGGTATCGGGAATGAGAGACCAGACAGGTAGCGTTCACTATTCTTGCGTAAAGCAGAGTGTCTTTCTTCAAGCTGGTGAAGGCCCAGGATACACGAGTTAGACACCTGAAACGTTCTCCCAGCAGACATACTTTCCTGACTTCTTCAAAAATTATTGCAGTTTTCTCATAGTGAAGTTGTTAGAAAGGAACACTGATTTCATGACATATTTCTTCCTGATTCGTACTTAGCTAGCGTGGGTGAAGGTTGATTTTATTCATCACTCTGCCTCATTGGATTAGATTCAGTATTGGAAAGGCACATAATATTTGTACTTACAGAGGTCATGAGAGAGAGAGAGAGAGAGAGAGAGAGAGAGAGAGAGAGAGAGAGAGAAATATTCGATACTTACTGAATCACTAACCTAATCCAATCAACCACCACACATTTCTCTCCTCCAGGTGTCATGGGTGAGAGGGAGGGATAGTCTACTTCTAACCACGGAATCCGTCACGTACACGTCGGATACAAGGTTCGTCTGTGTCAGTCCTGCTGGAGGGGAACAGTGAATCCTGAAGGTACATCACTCATGAAGAGCAATGCGGGTCTTATATATACTCGTATGTCAGGTCTCCACCACCCCGCCAGTCACCAATCACGAGGACCGTCAACCTCTGTCCAATATAACCAAACTTTTCCGGATGACTTTACATTTTTTTAGTCACCAGTTCTTAACCTTCTCAAGAAGAGGAAGATTTTTTTTTTTTTTCTGTCACTGGACGATGAAAGGTAGTTTTATTTTTTTTTCCTTTTTTTCTTTTTTTAAGGGGTCGATTGTAGACCCCCGAACCAAAGGAAGTAACCAGGCCTTGTCGATGCCGTGGCCAGGAAACCAAGAATGGTCTGGTGTTCGGATACAGCTCTAAACCTCCTCCCCTCCTCCTCCATCCATCCATTCCCAGGTACAACCACCTTCCTTGCTCTCTTGATCGAGAAGTAGCTCACTCCTTCGTTTCGCTGCATGAAGCGCGCGCGCACACACACACACACACACACACACACACACACACACACACACACACACACACACACACACACACACACACACACACACACACAATTTATTTTCCTTTTCGAACTTTTTCCTCGTACTCCTACATCATATCACAAAAAAAAAACAAAATAAATCCATATAATTCTCTCTCTCTCTCTCTCTCTCTCTCTCTCTCTCTCTCTCTCTCTCTCTCTCTCTCTCTCTCTCTCTCTCTCTCTCATATTAACGCTTCCTTTATCCTCCCATTCAACTCAGTAATGCAGGACATAGTGAATGAGTCACCCTGTTCGGTACTGCATCCACAGCGGACCCTTCTCCACCACCACCAAGGAGAAGACGATCAGAGCTGTGTCTGGTACTACCGCCATGTTGCCCTGTAGTATTACTAACCAGCATAACTATACCCTGAGTTATTCAAGGATTTATTTTTTTAAGGGAATTATAGCAGAATTAAAATGCGCGATTTAGAACTGAAATTAGGGACTTGGAGGGTAATTGGAGAGTTGCATGAGGTAATATATGTCAATGACTGTACGGTACGTTGAGGGGCACTGGATATTTACACATACACACACACACACACACAGTGTTGAGAACCATACCCATCCTCCCCTGAGGGGGAGTTGAGGATGGTTCCCCTGAGGCACTTACAATCTATATAACTACAGTTATAAAGTTGTTATATATGCCGTTAACAGGCACATACAGGCAGGAATACTTAGGAAGATGAAGTTAATGTGAAATAGAGTGGAATTCATAGGTAATAGGTAGGTACTGGAGAGGCGTGAAGGAAAATCAATACAGTATCAGGAAATGGATCAGAATGAATGAAAACTTTTCATATTTAATCTAGAAGAAATGCCTGAGAGTAATCGGAGAACGTTGGAATTATGGGAAATGCAGTACAGTTACTGGGCACTGATGTTCATAATTAAAAAAAAAATTAACTATGGGAAACGGGACAGGATTAAATGACACCGCTTGAATTTAACTGAAGATGTTGGAAGTATGGGGAATGGTATAGAAGTGACGGTAATTGGTTGCATATAACTGTAAAACGGTGAATTACGGTTCATAGGTAATAAATAATAAGAATTCCTTAGGTATTGCTGGAGTTATAATGATGGCTGAGCCCGAACTGTTCTCCACAAAATTAATAAAATAATCGGATGGCAGCAAGAACTATGGTAGACAGAAATATACAGAACTCGAATGATTCGTATTGTCCATATATCTCTATAGCCAGACGCCTTAATCCTGGAAAGGTAGGCTCCTTATAACCCTATCCTTCGCCATCACGTTGCCCTCTCTCCAATTCACACCTCTGTCTCTCATACGAGTACACCTCTCCACCTCATCCCTCCATCTCGTCCTCAAACTGTGAGTATATTAATTCCTGGGCTCAAATGGAAAGCTGTCAGTAGGTAAGTGATACGTAAGTAGGTCCGTAGTGGGCCACTCCATTAAGACACATTAGACGGTTCAACCACTTCACTTCGAGAGGTCCTTTATACGCTGAGTAATATTGCCTGGCAAATGGTGAGTCAAGGGTGAAAAGCTGTCAAAATGAAAGAGTTAATGTCGAGTGTTTGTAACCTTTGCAGTCCTAGAGGTTCTCTGGAAACGGAATAAAATTAACCAAACGTGCGCGTGCGTGCATGTGTAATTCACCGGGTCGGTCAGGATCACTTGATGGTCGTGATCGTCAGCATTTTACCCTCCCGGAAGGGAGCTGAGAGCTCATATAGTCCGAACTAAGGGCAAGGCTGTGACCTTCACACACCCACACACCCGTCCCCTTGCTCAAGGGGGACAGTAACCACCCACTTCGTCAGTGAAACTTTTCGCAACCTGAGCGAGGCGCGAACTCCCGTCTCCCAGATGGCAAGCGAGAACGTTACCACTGCGCCAGCGAGCGGTGTGTGTGTGTGTGTGTGTGTGTGTGTGTGTGTGTGTGTGTGAGAGAGAGAGAGAGAGAGAGAGAGAATCGATACCTACTAAATCACCAACTTAACCCAGTCAACAACCATAAATTTTTATCCTCTAGGTGTCGTGGGTGAGAGGGAGGAATACTCGACTTCTAACCACGGAATCCGTCACGTACACGTCTAATACAAGGTTCGTGTGTGTCAGTCCTGCTGGAGGGGAACAGTGGATCCTGAAGATACACCACGTCAGGAAGAGCGATGCGGGGTCATATATACTCATATGTCAGGTCTCCACCATCTCGCCAGTCACCAGTCACGAGGACCGTCAACCTCTGTCCAATATAACCAAACTTTTTTGGGCCGAGTTTAAATTTTTTGGTCACCAGTTCTTAACCTTTTCAAGGAAAGGAAGAATTTTTTCTATCACTGGGCGATGCATGGTAACTATTTTTTTTTTTTTTTTTTTTTTTTTTTGCCGGTGCCGATTTTCATTCCCAATCCGAAGAAAATATCAAGGCCTTGTCGATGGCGTGGCCAGAAAGCCAAGAATATCGTGGTGTTGTCACTCCTTTGCTTCGCAGTATGAAACGCGCGCGCGCGCGAGCGCGCGCGAGCGCACACACACACACACACACACACACACACACACACACACACACACACACACACACAGAAATGTGTGCTAAAACAAGCAAAGAAGACAGGTCCTTGCGAGCTTGACTGAATCCTGATAAAAAAATATCCGCTCTATCTTCGACAGCGTGGATATTATTAATGTAGTTCAGTAGGTAAAAACATCTGCGTAACGGGTGAGGTGTGTTCTGCCCTAAGCTTAATAAAAGTATCAGCCACCAGCAAAAACAAAATAGCATTTTACTTCATGAATGAACTATTTGGAAAGTGTTTGTTAATCATTATTTCTTCATATGCTTTACGTCTTCCTGTCCAGGGGAGTCGTATTTTGATTTACGCTGAATAAAATACTCTGGCAATAACAATACTGCCATATCAATTAACGTGAACTGGTAATTCCAGTCACTGTGGACTGATAATTCGGATACTGTCTGCCCCACTTTCGTTCTGTTTATTTTACCAGCTTCTCTGTCTTTCACGTCTTCGTCTTCAGAAAGAGTTTATTGTTATTTATGCTGAATAAAATCACCTGTGTTTAGCAGAAGTGAAATAGCAATCTGTGAGACAGTGACTGAGAGACTGTTTTCTTGTCTTTCTCCTTGTCCGTCTGCCCAGTTGCCTATCTTGTTTTCCTCTACAAGAAAGGTCTGTTTTCACTTTATCTAAATAGTATCACCTGGTGAAATCAAGAATATAATAAGTCAATGTGAATCGATAATACAGAATATGTGTCTTTGATAAAAACTTGCCACAGCCATTGCCTACTAGAAGCCGAGATAAGGGGACCTTGAGGTAGAGGTCGCTGTGCATGTCACCATACGAGTAGGTCATCACAGTCTATATATCCATCAAGGTTGGTGGCTCTTGCTTTATTACCTCCGCCGAGGAGGTTATCTTTTTGCCGGCGTTCGTTTGTTTGTCTGGTTGTCTGTTAGCAGGATTACTCAAAGAGTTAAGAACGGATTTTGCTGAAATATTTTCAAGGGGTAGGGTATGGCCTAAGGAACAATCCTTTAGATTTTGGTGGTGATCCGGATCATCATCCTGATCCAGATAATTTTTAAAGAATTCTCAACATTGCTGGATAGTGGCATTTTCAACATTTTTGCATCTAACTCAATTAATAATGCCTACAATGTTTGTACAAAAATTATAAGAAAACATCTCCATAATATCTGCCACACATTTACTCTTTCATGTATAATCAGGTTACCTCTGTTGTCCGGAGTAGTCCAAAATTTTGGACCATAGGCGATCTCAGAGAATAATGATCCGATCTGGACTATATTAAGAACTGCATTCTGGCCATGTCCCAGGTATATATCGTAAATATTTCAGCCCTCAGACTTAAATGGTTCTTGAGATTTAAGGTTACATTTTTCCGGATCCTTGTCAGGTTCCGGTAGTTGGATCAGGAGGATATTTGGTGAGGTGAAGCGGTCAACCAGTACTATAATATTGCAAAGAATGAAGGCTGTAGCTCAAACGGTATGCGATTGGCAGTGATATAGACCTTCCCTAGAATAATACCAATAAATCTGACGAAAACAAGAAAACTTCCCAGAGGGATGTGGGAGGTTATAATAATAATAATAATAATAATTATAATAATAATAATAATAATAATAAGAAGAAGAAGAAGAAGAAGAAGAATCCATCCATCCATCATCCAATCCTACGTTGCCACATGGGGAGCGTAGGAGCCCGGGGCTAGGCAAGTTGGTCCTGACATTTAAGATGAGAATGACCAGCCTCATTCATCCTTGAGTGGCATTACGTGAGCAATAAATCCCAACTACCTCTTGGATATAAACCTTCACCGGCTCAATCCGATTGGAGGGCCTGAATTATTCACCAGGTGCCATTACTTGGTTATATGGTTACTACCCAGCGTAGTAAATGGTTTCCTGGTGTACAGGAAACCATTTGGCTTGTCACTCACCGTAGAGTCACCCACAGGCAGAATAATAATAACAAATATACCATTCTCGTGCGAGAAATAAGTCCCTAATCACTACACACCGGGGGGCTAATGTGTGTGTGTGTTGTAAATCGCGTATCATTATATTACCGGGTGAACCACGGCCTCTGTAATGTATTATTATTTCCTCGACCCCGGGCACCAAACGAGGTCATTAGTGTTAGTCCAGCTTCGAGGCCATAATGCAACCAGCGCCGCCAGTCTGGTTTTATAATTAACTGAAATTTGTGTTGAGGGAAAGGTTAATGTTATAGCTAGGCATAGTGGAATGTGGGTTTATCTTTATCTGTCTATCTGTCCATTGTTGTACAGGTGGATGTTCGTCATGAAAAAATGATGCAACTCTTAGGGTAGGTGGGATTTTGTATTAAGACAATGCTGATAATATACAGTAGTTAAATGTTACTGTAGATATTGACGTTTTCTATAACAGAAAAAGAAAAGCGATATTAATAGCATGGTAGTAAAGCACCACTGCCTTTCTAGCAGATGGAAATTTGTGTTGAGGTAAAAACTTCATACTGCAAGTAGATCTTGCATAAATATTTTTAAAATGATGAAAATTCATTATACAAAAAAAAAAAAAAAAAAATGCGAGTAAACATACCACTCTTATTACTATCCCTTGTCGAAACTGGCCTTAACACCCTGCATTTATAATCGATGGGAATTGGTGTTG
The DNA here is from genome assembly GCF_032717465.1 of Coenobita brevimanus. Classification (NCBI taxonomy): domain Eukaryota; kingdom Metazoa; phylum Arthropoda; class Malacostraca; order Decapoda; family Coenobitidae; genus Coenobita; species Coenobita brevimanus. The sequence continues at coordinate 43,386,962 of NC_137057.1, forward strand.
AGGGAAATGTTTATGGTTTTTGTTGGCACAGTAGAATTTGACTTCATTTATTAGTTAATTTATTATAATTTTCTGTTACCTCTGGATTTTCATGGGGAGAAAAATTATGATCCTGCTCCTTTAGTCAGTGGCTTTTGATGTTGAGATAATGCTGGTATTATAAATGACACTCAAGACGTTGATTTTTTTTTTTTCTTCTAATAAATGACAAGTTTTCATTGGGAAAAATATGTTACTAGACATTAGCGATAACAACCCCTACTTCGACTCTGGGCACCAAACGAGGTCATACGTGTTAGTCCAGGTTCGAGGCCATAATGCAACCAGCGCCGTCAGTAACAGTCTGGTTTTATAAAAGATGGCAGGTGGGGGGGGACTCGCTCGATGTAGTGCTGCTCTCGAGTGTTTAACTTTTCCTCTCCTCCATCCTTTTTTCTTTCCATCCTCTATATTCTCTCCTTCATTCTTTCCTCTTCCTTCTGTCCGTGGGTGACGCTACACTGAGTGACAAGCCAAATGGTTTCCTATACACCAGGAAACCATTCGCTACGCTGGGTGGAACCATGTAACCAAATTTTGGCGCCTGGTGGTTTAGTGGATAATTATGGCACTGCAATCGGATGGAGCCGGTGAAGGTTTATATCCAAGGGATGGTTGGGGTTTATTGCTCACTTAATGCCACTTTGGGATGAGTGAGGCTGGTCACTCTCATCTTTAATGTCAGGACCAACCTGCTTAGCCCTGGGCTCCTACGCTTCTCATGGGGCAACGTAGGATTGGATGACGGATGGATGGATGGATGGAAATTTGTGTTGAGGGAACTTGTATTGAGGGAGAAGGTTCATAGTATTGCTAGACAGCGTGGAAACTGTTTTTTTTTTTTTTTTATACTGGATGAAAGTTTATGCCATGAAAAATAATAGCTGTAAAATTGTGTGATACATTTACTAGTATTATTACTATGCAGTGTCAAAAATTCATTTTTCCAAGAATAACATTTATTGCAAAACTACAAATAAATGACACATATTTACCATTATTTTGACATAGGTTATAATTATAACCAGTCATGACTGTAACATGCCCTACTTTTATAACAGATGGGCATTTGTGTTAAGGGATATGGAGACACCATAAATAGATATGGTAGCATAAATTACTATAAAAGGAAATTCTTTTATTACCGCGGCTGAAACGTTTTCAGCTTTTATATTGAATAAGATTTTGTTGTGGATAATTTTAATACAGCAAACATACAGTACAGAGTCCGACTCTTCTCTCAGTAGATAAGTTTATGGACAGAAATGGAAATTTGAATAGAAAAAATATGTTGGTACAGTCTCACCAACAAGCACCTGAACACAAGGGCACGATGGGTAGGAAAATGAACAGAAATTAATGGATCTGCTTGGTTCTAAACGAATCTATTTCTTCTTAAATGGATCTGATTGGTTCTAGGTGAATCTATTTGGTCTTTTCTAGATCTGATTCATTCTAAGTGAATCTATTTGCTTTTAATGGATCTGATTGGTTGTAAGTGAATCTATTTGGTTTCAATGGATCTGACTGGTTCTAAGTAAATATGATTTTTTTTATTTTTTTATTTATCCCATTTATTATACTCTGTTGTTCTCTTTACTTCTTTTCCTTTTTCTGTCTTTTGTTTCTTTGATTCTTTTTCATCCATGTTCTTCGATTCTTCTCCCCCCTCTCTCTCTCTCTCTCTCTCTCTTTCTCTCTCTCTCTCTTTCACACACACACACACACAGGTAGGGTACAGCAGGTACTCTACTAAACTCTCTCTCTCTCTCTCTCTCTCTCTCTTTCACACACACACATAGGTAGGATACAGAAGGTACTCTACTAAACTCTCTCTCTCTCTCTCTCTCTCTCACACACACAGGTAGGGTACAGCAGGTACTCTACTAAACTCTCTCTAACTCTCCTCTCTCTCTCTCTCTCTCTCTTAGGTTGGGCAAAGCAGGTTCCACTAATTTCCCCTGTCGTTACCTGTCAGCGTATCAGCACCAGGTGAGTATCATTAATTAAATAAAACACCTCGCTGTCCTAGGTGGAGACAGACAGACAGACAGACAGACAGAGGGAGAGTGTGTTAGAAAGGTAGATAGACTGATGGACAGATATATACATACATAGTTAGATGTATTTATGGTAAGTTAGATAAATTGACAGTATGGCTGGTAGGTAGATAGGCAGGTAGGTAGTTATATATATATATATATATATATATATATATATATATATATATATATATATATATATATATATATATATACAGTATATTTATAGAGAGAGAGAGAGAGAGAGAGAGAGAGAGGGTCAAAGATGTCTCCTTATTGGTCTCAGCACATGTGGGATAGTGATCGTGTTGTTGGATTGCCCTACTACTACTACTACTACTACTACTAATAATAATAATAATAATAATAATAATTATAATTATAATACCTGAAATAACTGTAGTAACAAGAAAGACGATATTAATAAATCATGAATAAGCCTGTGTTGCAAGGAAAGAGGAAAGTCGAAGTAGTACATACATTTTTTTATGTAATTTTTATTTTCGGACCAATGTCGCTCGAGTTTCATAAATTTCATGGGAAATTTTCCGCTGCGGCGATGTGAAATAACTGGATCTGATGTTGGATTATGTAGATGTCATTTCAGTGTT